>NC_091151.1:19279558-19289558 GCF_040958095.1 Procambarus clarkii | reverse complement strand
GTGTGTGTGTGTGTGTATGTGTGTGTGTGTGTGTGTGTGTGTGTGTGTGTGTGTGTGTGTGTTTACTCATCTATTTGCGTTTATGTAATCAATTTTAAGTTATCAAGTATTTTTCGTAACTGTTTTTTAAAGTTTCTTATTGAATTGGTCCAACTGTTTCTCATTGGGAATAATGATAGTCCAACCTATCTGGTTCGCCTAATATCTTGAACGTTGTTATCATGTCCCCTATGACTCGCCTTTCCTCTAACGTGGGGAAGTTCCCCTCTCCCTCAACCTTTTTCTGTGTCTCCCTTTTGCTCAAGACAAATCAAGACGTATATCTCTGTAATTCCTCTAAGTCAATTGCATGTTTTTCAAGGTATGAACACCATGCCAGGGCTTCTTACTCAAGAGTTGGTCTTACGAAGGTTGAATATATATGTTTAGTGGCCTAATGGGCTATCTGGTTGGGCATTTTCCTACATGCTTTTTGAGATATCATGACCTCTTTATTCCTTCTTTTCTCTAGAGCAGCGAGGTTCAGCTCCTTCGGTCAGAACCCGTGGGTCAGAAACGAGCATTCTTGCATGTTTTTGGACCGTTTCTATTTTATTTTTCGAGTGTTTTCTTAGGTTGGTGTACCATGCTGGTGCAGCATACTCAATAGTGGGTGTCAGAAAGGATGTACATGGCGCTCTGAAATGATCTTGGTCTAAGTTGCTGAAGTATGACCGGACATATTGCCAGTATACAATATTTAGCCAATATGCTGGCCATATGCTGGCCCTCTGGTGTCATACTTCGGTCAGTCTTATGATTCCTTGTGTGGCCTCCTTGGGCCAGATTCACGAAAGCACTTACGCAAGCACTTACGAACCTGTACATCTTTTCTCAATCTTTGGCGGCTTTGTTTACAATTATTAAACAGTTAATGAGCTCCGAAGCACCAGGAGGCTGTTTATAACAATAACAACAGTTGATTGGCAAGTTTTCATGCTTGTAAACTGTTTAATAAATGTAACCAAAGCCGTCAAAGATTGAGGAAAGATGTACACGTTCGTAAGTGCTTGCGTAACTGCTTTCGTGAATCTGGCCCCTTGTCCTTTAAGAGGTTAGATCACATACATTTACAGAGATGCTCCTGTTTATGTGGCTATGTATCCTCCTGTTTATGTGGCTATGTATCCTGTTTATGTGGCTATGTATCCTCCTGTTTATGTGGCTATGTATCCTCCTGTTTATGTGGCTATGTATCCTCCTGTTTATGTGGCTATGTATCCTGTTTATGTGGCTATGTATTCTCCTGTTTATGTGGCTATGTATCCTCCTGTTTATGTGGCTATGTATCCTCCTGTTTATGTGGCTATGTATCCTCCTGTTTATGTGGCTATGTATTCTCCTGTTTATGTGGCTATGTATTCTCCTGTTTATGTGGCTATGTATCCTCCTGTTTATGTGGCTATGTATTCTCCTGTTTATGTGGCTATGTATTCTTCTGTTTATGTGGCTATGTATCCTCCTGTTTATGTGGCTATGTATTCTCCTGTTTATGTGGCTATGTATTCTCCTGTTTATGTGGCTATGTATTCTCCTGTTTATGTGGCTATGTATTCTCCTGTTTATGTGGCTATGTATTCTCCTGTTTATGTGGCTATGTATTCTCCTGTTTATGTGGCTATGTATTCTCCTGTTTATGTGGCTATGTATCCTCCTGTTTTTGTGGCTATGTATTCTCCTGTTTATGTGGCTATGTATTCTCCTGTTTATGTGGCTGTGTATTCTCCTGTTTATGTGGCTATGTATTCTCCTGTTTATGTGGCTATGTATTCTCCTGTTTATGTGGCTATGTATCCTCCTATTTATGTGGCTATGTATCCTCCTTTGTATGTGTCCATGTATCCTCCTATTTATGTTGCTATGTATCCTCCTGTTTATGTGGCTATGTAAGTGTAGTTCAGGCTGGTGTTTAGCCTAGGGGTGTTATCTCGTTCTCATAATGCTTGATCCCGGTTGCTCTCCGAATTCCTGTATATTCATGCATCTCTCTCGCCTTTATACATAAAAGTTTACACGTGGAAAATATTAGAGGGGCTGGTCCCAAACCTGCACACAGAAATAACATCACATGAGACCAGGAGGCATGGCAGGATGTGCAGAATACCCCCGTTCAAGAGCAGAGGTGCAACAGGTACTCTGAGAGAGAACTCTATCAACATCAGAGGCCCGAGACTGTTCAACACGCTTCCACTACACATAAGGGTCATAACTGGCCGACCCCTCAGTGTTCAAGAGAGAACTATCAACATCAGAGGCCCGAGACTGTTCAACACGCTTCCGCTACACATAAGGGACATAACTGGCCGACCCCTCACAGTGTTCAAGAGTGAACTATCAACATCAGAGGCCCGAGACTGTTCAACACGCTTCCACTACACATTAGGAGCATAACTGGCCGACCCCTCACAGTGTTCAAGAGAGAACTATCAACATCAGAGGCCCGAGACTGTTCAACACGCTTCCACTACACATAAGGGTCATAACTGGCCGACCCTCACAGTGTTCAAGAGTGAACTATCAACATCAGAGGCCCGAGACTGTTCAACACGCTTCCACTACACATAAGGGACATAACTGGCCGACCCCTCACAGTGTTCAAGAGAGAACTATCAACATCAGAGGCCCGAGACTGTTCAACACGCTTCCACTACACATAAGGGACATAACTGGCCGACCCCTCACAGTGTTCAAGAGAGAACTATGAACATCAGAGGCCCAAGACTGTTCAACACGCTTCCACTACACATAAGGGACATAACTGGCCGACCCCTCACAGTGTTCAAGAGAGAACTATGAACATCAGAGGCCCGAGACTGTTCAACACGCTTCCACTACACATAAGGGACATAACTGGCCGACCCCTCACAGTGTTCAAGAGTGAACTATCAACATCAGAGGCCCGAGACTGTTCAACACGCTTCCGCTACACATAAGGGACATAACTGGCCGACCCCTCACAGTGTTCAAGAGTGAACTATCAACATCAGAGGCCCGAGACTGTTCAACACGCTTCCACTACACATAAGGGTCATAACTGGCCGACCCCTCACAGTGTTCAAGAGAGAACTATCAACATCAGAGGCCCGAGACTGTTCAACACGCTTCCACTACACATAAGGGTCATAACTGGCCGACCCCTCACAGTGTTCAAGAGAGAACTATCAACATCAGAGGCCCGAGACTGTTCAACACGCTTCCGCTACACATAAGGGACATAACTGGCCGACCCCTCACAGTGTTCAAGAGTGAACTATCAACATCAGAGGCCCGAGACTGTTCAACACGCTTCCACTACACATAAGGGTCATAACTGGCCGACCCCTCACAGTGTTCAAGAGAGAACTATCAACATCAGAGGCCCGAGACTGTTCAACACGCTTCCACTACACATAAGGGTCATAACTGGCCGACCCTCACAGTGTTCAAGAGTGAACTATCAACATCAGAGGCCCGAGACTGTTCAACACGCTTCCACTACACATAAGGGACATAACTGGCCGACCCCTCACAGTGTTCAAGAGAGAACTATCAACATCAGAGGCCCGAGACTGTTCAACACGCTTCCACTACACATAAAAGGGTCATAACTGGCCGACCCCTCACAGTGTTTAAGAGAGAACTATCAACATCAGAGGCCCGAAACTGTTCAACACGCTTCCACTACACATAAGGGACATAACTGGCCGACCCCTCACAGTGTTCAAGAGTGAACTATCAACATCAGAGGCCCGAGACTGTTCAACACGCTTCCACTACACATAAGAGACATAACTGGCCGACCCCTCACAGTGTTTAAGAGAGAACTATCAACATCAGAGGCCCGAAACTGTTCAACACGCTTCCACTATGTTACGTACTCCTAGCAGAATACGTATATAAATTTGAAATAGCATTTTTGTTTCCATTATATCATTGCCTGTATATGTACACACATTGTGTTTTGTAAATTGTCGTATGGTGTGGCAGCGTTAGTGGAGACAGGAGCGGGGTTGCGTTGCACACGTCTAGTACCTGATTGATTCGGGAAAGCTGGACCTGTTCAGTTTGAGAGTTCCAGATGTCACTTTTATTTAGTTAGGAAATTGTTTATATACTGTAATTAAACAAGTGGCATTATACTTATATATTTTGTAAGTAACTATTATATGTAACTTGCAGTCTTATGTGTTTTGAGAACAAGTGGTTGTTCAATTAGTTTTAAATATTAAAAAGTCCTTAGTTTCCATCCCTCATCCTGGGATGAGGCAGACGGGAGGTGAGAATGTGGGTAGCGACAGAGCGTGAGTTCAGTAGCTGATACGGGACCAGGAGAGTAACATGTGGGAGATAAGTCTTTACATTCATTTTGTGCCATAGTTTATTTTGTTATATTTAGTGATATGACAATACTTTCATTTATTGTATAGGTTAACTTAACCATCTGTGTTTTTATATTATACTGTCTTGAATATATATCTATATAATATTTTGTATCTATTCTTCAGTCCTAAGGAAGAGTTTTATTTATGTGCTCATTACTTATCAAGGGGTTATACTGGTGACGCGCTTTAGAGAGCAGCAGTGGTATCCCTAGACGTAATTAAAGCTTGGCTGCTGTAGGGTCACGAGCCGTAACGAACGATAGGTAACAAAGAGTTATGGGTTCCTGTGCCGGGAAATATTGTTCCTACTTAACCTTAATTATGCTAATCTAACCTTGCCTTCCTAGGTACCATTGTGTCAAGTGTCTGTGTTTCTTAAGAACTATTCCATGTGCCAAGCAAGCCTTCCTGTGTGTCAAGTAACAACGTTTCACGATTTTGAGGTAAGTCATCCTATATATTTTGTTTGTGCAGTGAGGCCAAGCGAATTTTCAGTGTGGTGACAATTTTACAGTGAAGTGTAGTGCAGTGCCATTGTTTTTAATTATTTTTGTGAATCAAGTGCCAAGTGTTAGTAACGATGGAGGAGAAAGTTGCAGCGTTGGTGGCTCACCCAGACTTTGAAGGGATTAAGAGCCTTAAAAAGACTGAGTTAATACAAATGGCAAATCATTTGGATTTGACCGCCAACAATAGAATGGTTAAAGCCCAAATATTGAAAGTCATTGTGACACATTTTGTTGAGAATGGAGAGTTAGATGAAGAATTTCTAGAAGAGTTAAGAGAGGAGTCGAGTGATCAGATGACGTTAAAGCGTCTTGAGTTAGAAGCGCAAATAGCCAATGCTAAGCTTGAAGCTCAAAAAGAACAGAGAATATTAGAACTTGAAGCTCAAAAAGAACAGAGAATATTAGAACTTGAAGCTCAGCAGAGGGAGCTTGAGACTAGACGTTTAGAAATTGAGGCACAGTTGCAAATAGAAGCCACAAAAAGGCAACAATTAGAGATTCAACAACAAATGGCTGACACTAACTTCAGGCTTGAAACACAGCGTATGGCAGCTGGGCATGGAAATACTAGTAATGTTTCAATAAATAGTGATAATAATCCCATAAGGATGCATAAGTATATAGAGTTGCCCAAGTTCAATGAGGAGGATCCTGAGGTTTTCTTTGCCCATTTTTATAAAATTGCCATCAGTATGAACTGGCCAAGGGATCAGTGGGTAGCCATTATGCAGTCTCAATTTAAGGGGCGTAGTCAGGAGGTTTTCACATCCCTACCTGACGCTCATAGCTTTGATTACGAATTTGTAAAGAAAAGCATCTTAAATGCTTATCAATTAAATCCAGAGGCACACAGGCAAAAGTTTAGAAATCTAAGGAGGACAAGTGATCAGACAATAGCAGATTTTACTCGTCAGAAGACGAATTTTTGTAACAGATGGTTAAAGTCACTTTCAGTCACTGACTTTGATGCTTTAAAGAATCTTCTTATAATGGAAGAAGTATTGTCATGTCTCCCAGACCAGTTGTCTACTTTTATGGCAGAACAAAAGAATGTAACAGACATTTATGAGCTGTCAAAGCTCGCGGATGAGCATGAGTTGTTGACTAAGGCCCAGTTTACGGCCACTTCACCTAAGTCTAGTCGTAGAGTAAATTATAATGCTCACCGTACTCCTTATCAGAATCCATCCCGTCCTAGTACTCCAGTTACTCCCATGAGCTCTTCTCTTACAAAACCTAACCCTGCTACTTCATTGTCAGGAAAGTCAAATAATAATAAGGTTATTTCTAAACCTACAGTTGGTTCTACCTGTGTGTCCACTGTAAGGTCCTGTTCCCATTGTAAGAGAAAAGGCCATGGAATTAATTCATGTTTTATATTGCACCCTGAGTTACGACCAACTGGTCTCATTTATTGCAGAGGTGTGCAAAATAAACTTACTAATAAACATGTAACTGTAAACCCCAATTGGGTGAAACAGTATTCACCATATATGTCTTCAGGTGAAGTTTTGTGTATTAATGGGAAGTGGAAGCCAGTGGTTATTCTTCGTGATACAGGTGCTTCCCAAACCATAATTTCATCCAGTATTCTTTCTGATGTTGAAAAGAAAGAGACAGGAAAGTTTGTTGTTCTTCAGAGTGTTGCAGGATGTAAAACTGTACCTCTAATAGACATTAATTTCAGATCCACCATTACACCACGTTTATGCACTGTGGGTGTTAGTACACAGTTGCCCATCCCAGGTGTGGATGTTATATTGGGTAATGATGTGGCCATAAATCATGTTGTGGGTGAGATTGATCCCCGTTTGTGTAAACAGCCAGTTGCAGACCATGTTTATTCTGCCTGTGCTGAAGTTAGTTCTATGAATGAACCTGTTGTAGAAGATGGTTTTGTCCATTCTACCTGTGCTGATGTCAGTACTAATATAAATCCAGTTGTCAGTTCTGATGTTGTTACTCAAGCATTTGTGCCAGTAACCAGTACCCCTTCAGTGGAGAAGTGGGATGTGGTTGTTCCAGATTCCTGTGTGGCCGATTTAGTTGTTGAGAGTAAGCCTGATACTATGACTCTGCTTTATTCCAATAAATTGAGAAAGGATGTCCATGTACCATTGTCTTGCCCGCTCACTACGAACGTTGTGCCAGGAGTTGAGAGAAACTTAAAAGCCACGACTCTATTGTATTCCAGCCAAGTGAATGGTTTAGGACAAGATGTCGGGTTGGCAGAAGTATTCCCGCTCACTCCAAGTTTCGAATCAGTTGTCGAGAGTAAGTCTGTTGTAGAGGCCCCGCCTCACCCTAGTCAAGGTGATATAATAGGGGAGGAGGTCAAACTACCTGTTACTTGCCCGCTCGTTTCAGATTCCCTTAACTTAAGTGCTTTGAGTAGAACTGACCCTAAGATTTCAGAGAGAAGCAAGGAGACAGTCTGTACTGTAGATCCAGTTTTGGAGAGTGTGGGAAAGCAGCCAGTGGATCAGCTTCTGTTGAGTAGATGGAGACCCATTGAGCCTCCCTCTTCAGTTGTCTGTGAGGATGTGACCCAGCTTGGTAGTGATATTATTGATTGTGAGCAGACAGTACTCCAAGCAGCTCCAGAAGTCATGGGAGGAAATTTTGGTAAAATCATTGAGAGTGGTAAAGTAGCATTTGGATCTAAGTTGCAGAGTTGTGATTCTTATTCTATGTGGAGTAAGTATTTCTCATTGTGTACATTGAGTCAGAGTGTGTGTAGGATGTTGAAATCTACTTTTATTCTGCAGGAGCCATTTTCTTGTGAAGTAATGGACTGTGGGACATCTTTGTCAAGCCTTGTGGTGGAGCAGAGAGAGTTTACTCAAGTAGGTTGTGCATCCAGTTCTGAGGAAGTGGTGAGTTATGCTAGAGCAGTGTCTCTATATTCAGATCCAGTTAAATTTGATGCACGAGTGATAAAAGTGTATGTTCCACTCAAGTGTGGTGTTGACTTTCAGAGTCATATTGGAGTTGATTTTCAGAATCATATTGTGGGTGAAGGATTAAATCATACTGGGGAGCAGATGTTTGAGGCTCCAGGTGTGTATTTCAAGTTGGAGGATAAGGTTATCCTACCTAGAGTTAATCATTGTGAAGGGTTTCAGATTGTCCTTGGGTGTTTCCCAGGTAATCTGCTGTTCATCTTCAAGATGTTAAGACCCTTAAACCTCTTGGTTGATTGGATGTCATCAGACGTAAATCACTTGGGATGTGATGGTGAGGGTTGTAAAGTTTTCGGCATGTTTTATTTAGTCTTTTGGAAGACTAGACGGTTGATGAAAGTGTGTGTTGTGTTCAAGTTCACCATCAGGGGACGTGAACTTGTCTTCGGAGTTATGATTGAGATATGGTGCCTAGGCATATGCCTGTTTTCTTTCACTGATCGTTATGACAGAGTTATGAGGAAATTGATTTCTGTGTTCCTTATGGATCATCTGAGTCAGTTCGATCAGGTAGTCTTTGCACTTATCTTGGGTTGTATTTCTTCGTTTGAAGGTCAAAGGTTTGCTAAGTCGGTGTCTTGTGTTTTGGAAGGTTCTATGAAGGGGAAAATCTTATGCATAATTGTGAGGTTTAATGCTAATTTCTCTAATTTTAGTATACATTGGGCAAGAGTATGTGTTCCACAGAGGATCAAGAGTGATGAAGAGCAGATGTCTGTGTCAGAGCATACCCAGGAGAAGTCCCAAATCTACTCAACATCCAGTCAGCTTCAATTAAGCAGTTCAGCTCCAGAAAAAGGGAGTAATGGAAAATGGAGGCTGTCTTGGAAAAATTCACCATGTGGAAAAGGAATCACATGGAAAAATGAAACTGATCTTGGAGAAATAGTAGAAACATATGAAAAGCAAAATTGCCATGATAACTGTGTGAAAGCAGCTACCTTTATTGACAATTCTATTCATGCTACTAATGATACTGTTGTAGATAGGAGTGTGAAATATGATCTGAAACAAAGTGAAATAAATGAGATAGTACCTTGGAGAGATAAATTTGCATACTCCAGTGACACATATGTAGAACATAGTCATAAGACTGAAATTTCTGAGTTTCCTGTAAGACTATATTTGGCGTGTTTTCATTTTTGTCCAGAAATGTGTTCTTATTACTTTTACATGTTTGGTGTAATTAATACCATAAATCTCAAGTGTCATACATTTTACTTTGAAAAAATGCCATTGATCTTCAATCTATTGCATTTTTTTTCTTGGAGGTGGAAGTGTTACGTACTCCTAGCAGAATACGTATATAAATTTGAAATAGCATTTTTGTTTCCATTATATCATTGCCTGTATATGTACACACATTGTGTTTTGTAAATTGTCGTGTGGTGTGGCAGCGTTAGTGGAGACAGGAGCGGGGTTGCGTTGCACACGTCTAGTACCTGATTGATTCGGGAAAGCTGGACCTGTTCAGTTTGAGAGTTCCAGATGTCACTTTTATTTAGTTAGGAAATTGTTTATATACTGTAATTAAACAAGTGGCATTATACTTATATATTTTGTAAGTAACTATTATATGTAACTTGCAGTCTTATGTGTTTTGAGAACAAGTGGTTGTTCAATTAGTTTTAAATATTAAAAAGTCCTTAGTTTCCATCCCTCATCCTGGGATGAGGCAGACGGGAGGTGAGAATGTGGGTAGCGACAGAGCGTGAGTTCAGTAGCTGATACGGGACGAGGAGAGTAACATGTGGGAGATAAGTCTTTACATTCATTTTGTGCCATAGTTTATTTTGTTATATTTAGTGATATGACAATACTTTCATTTATTGTATAGGTTAACTTAACCATCTGTGTTTTTATATTATACTGTCTTGAATATATATCTATATAATATTTTGTATCTATTCTTCAGTCCTAAGGAAGAGTTTTATTTATGTGCTCATTACTTATCAAGGGGTTATACTGGTGACGCGCTTTAGAGAGCAGCAGTGGTATCCCTAGACGTAATTAAAGCTTGGCTGCTGTAGGGTCACGAGCCGTAACGAACGATAGGTAACACACTACACATAAGGGTCATAACTGGCCGACCCCTCACAGTGTTCAAGAGAGAACTTTCAACATCAGA
>NC_091151.1:19249490-19279058 GCF_040958095.1 Procambarus clarkii | reverse complement strand
GTTCTCCACTTCCCTCTGGGATTGTAGGGTTCTGGGTTGTGGTACTCTGATTTCCTTCTCTCTCCCTGCGCTCCTTCCTCGCGTCTGCTGTCCGTATTCTCTCTTCCCTTGTCATATCCCTCTGCAGGAATATTTTCTTGAACTTCTCTACACCTTTTAGACAACACTTCCTTGCTAACAGTTCCTCTTTCGCGATTTCGCTCATGAAAACCACCTTTATCATTCGGTCTCTGTCCTTGTTGTACTTTCCAAGCCTGAAAACCTTTTCAACATTTCGCTCAGCTCCCTCCATCCCTTCCTCTTTAAGGATCTCTTTAATCATGTTTTTGTCCTTGTCTCTCCGCTCCTTTGGTCTGGTCCCTGTTTGCTCCTTAATGCCTGCTACTACTACTGCTCTATTTCTCTCTATCAGCCGGCTAGTACATGTGTGTGTGAGTGTTTTGGTGTGTGTGTGAGTGTTGTGGTGTGTGTGTGAGTGTTGTGGTGTGTGTGTGAGTGTTGTGGTGTGTGTGTGTGAGTGTTGCGGTGTGTGTACTCACCTAATTGTACTCACCTAATTGTGCTTGCGGGGGTTGAGCTTTGGCTCTTTGGTCCCGCCTCTCAACCGTCAATCAACTGGTGTACAGATTCCTGAGCCTACTGGGCTCTATCATACCTACATTTGAAACTGTGTATGGAGTCAGCCTCCACCACATCACTTCCTAGTGCATTCCATTTACTAACTACTCTGACACTGTAAAAGTTCTTTCTAATAACTCTGTGGCTCATTTGGGTACTCAGTTTCCACCTGTGTCCCCTTGTTCGCGTCCCTCCAGTGTTGAATAGTTCATCCTTGTTTACCCGGTCGATTCCCCTGAGGATTTTGTAGGTTGTGATCATGTCCCCCCTTACTCTTCTGTCTTCCAGTGTTGTAAGATGCATTTCCCGCAGCTTTTCCTCATAACTCATGCCTCTTAGTTCTGGGACTAGTCTAGTAGCATACCTTTGGACTTTTTCCAGCTTCGTCTTGTGCTTGACAAGGTACGGGCTCCATGCTGGGGCCGCATACTCCAGGATTGGTCTTACATATGTGGTGTACAAGATTCTGAATGATTCCTTACACAGGTTCCTGAACGCCGTTCTGATGTTAGCCAGCCTCGCATATGCCGCAGACGTTATTATTCTCTTTATGTGGGCTTCAGGAGACAGGTTTGGTGTGATATCAACTCCTAGATCTTTCTCTCTGTCTGTTTCATTAAGTACTTCATCTCCTATTCTGTATCCTGTGTCTGGCCTCCTGTTTCCACTACCTAGTTTCATTACTTTACATTTACTCGGGTTGAACTTTAACAGCCATTTGTTGGACCATTCACTCAGTCTATCTAGGTCATCTTGTAGCCTCCTACTATCATCCTCTGTTTCAATCCTCCTCATAATTTTTGCATCGTCGGCAAACATTGAGAGGAACGAATCTATACCCTCTGGGAGATCATTTACATATACCAGAAACAGTATAGGTCCAAGGACTGACCCATGCGGGACTCCACTTGTAACGTCTCGCCAATCTGAGACCTCACCCCTCACACAGACTCGTTGTCTCCTGTTGCTTAGGTACTCCTCTATCCACCGGAGGATGTGTGTGTGTGTGTGTGTGTGTGTGTGTGTTTGTGTGTGTGTGTGTGTGTGTGTGTGTGTGTGTGTGTGTGTGTGTGTGTGTGTGTGTGTGTGTGTGTGTGTGTGTGTGTGTGTGTGTGTGTGTGTGTGTGTGTGTGTGTGTGTGTGTGTGTGTGTGTGTGTGTGTGTGTGTGTGTACGTCTAGTACCACACTGCAGGTGTGCGTGTGTAAGTCTGGTACCATACAGCAGGTGTGTGTGTGTGTACGTCTGGTACCATACTGCAGGTGTGTGTGTACGTCTGGTACCATACTGCAGGTGTGTGTGTATACGTCTGGTACCATACTGCAGGTGTGTGTGTGTACGTCTGGTATCATACTGCAGGTGTAGTAGTACCATACTGCAGGTGTGTGTGTGTGTGTACGTTTGTTACAATACTGCAGGTGTGTGTGTGTGTACGTCTGTACTATACTGCAGGTGTCTGTGTGTGTACGTCTGGTCCAATACTGCAGGTGTGTGTGTGTACGTCTGTACCATACTGCATGTGTGTGTGCGTCTGTTCCATATTGCAGGTGTGTGTGTACGTCTGTACCATACTGCAGGTGTGTATGTACGTCTGTGCCATACTGCTGGTGTATAAGTCTGTACCATACTGCAGGTGTGTGTGTACGTCTGTACCATACTGCAGGTGTGTATGTACGTCTGTGCCATACTGCTGGTGTGTAAGCCTGTACCATACTGCAGGTGTGTGTGTACATCTGTACCATACTGCTGGTGTGTGTGTACGTCTGTGCCATACTGCTGGTGTGTGTGTACGTCTGTACCATACTGCAGGTGTGTGTGTACGTCTGTACCATACTGCAGGTGTGTGTGTACGTCTGTACCATACTGCAGGTGTGTGTGTGCGTCTGTACCATACTGCTGGTGTGTGTGTATGTCTGTACCATACTGCAGGTGTGTGTGTTTACGTCTGTACCATACTGCTGGTGTGTGTGTACGTCTGTACCATACTGCAGGTGTGTGTGTACGTCTGTACTATACTGCAGGTGTGTGTGTACGTCTGTACCATACTGCAGGTGTGTGTGTACGTCTGTACCATACTGCAGGTGTGTGTGTACGTCTGTACCATACTGCTGGTGTGTGTGTACGTCTGTACCATACTGCAGGTGTGTGTGTACGTCTGTACCATACTGCAGGTGTGTGTGTACGTCTGTACCATACTGCAGGTGTGTGTGTACGTCTGTACCATACTGCAGGTGTGTGTGTACGTCTGTACCATACTGCAGGTGTGTGTGTACGTCTGTACCATACTGCAGGTGTGTGTGCACGTCTGTACCATACTGCTGGTGTGTGTGTACGTCTGTACCATACTGCTGGTGTGTGTGTACGTCTGTACCATACTGCAGGTGTGTGTGTACGTCTGTACCATACTGCTGGTGTGTGTGTACGTCTGTACCATACTGCAGGTGTGTGTGTACGTCTGTACCATACTGCAGGTGTGTGTGTACGTCTGTACCATACTGCTGGTGTGTGTGTACGTCTGTACCATACTGCTGGTGTGTGTGTACGTCTGTACCATACTGCAGGTGTGTGTGTACGTCTGTACCATACTGCTGGTGTGTGTGTACGTCTGTACCATACTGCTGGTGTGTGTGTACGTCTGTACCATACTGCTGGTGTGTGTGTACGTCTGTACCATACTGCAGGTGTGTGTGTACGTCTGTACCATACTGCAGGTGTGTGTGTACGTCTGTGCCATACTGCTGGTGTGTGTGTACGTCTGTACCATACTGCAGGTGTGTGTGTACGTCTGTACCATACTGCAGGTGTGTGTGTACGTCTGTACCATACTGCAGGTGTGTGTGTACGTCTGTACCATACTGCAGGTGTGCAGGAAGATATACATATGTCTTGTATAAATGTATCTTGGTATACTGCATGTTTATCATCCGGAATGTTCGGTAATATGATGATGTTTGTGATGTGTTTGTTGTGTGTGAAGATATAATATACATGTGTATTGTGATGTTTGTGAGGTGTGTAAATATATATTAACACGTCGTATATATACGGAGTAGGAACAGCTTGAGCTACGTCATCCTTGTGTGTGTTTAGATGCCTCTATAAACTTGTCTTAAATTTCAATCTGTTTTTTCTTCCATCGCTGTGGAAGGTCAACAGCACGATACCGCTTCATTGTTTACTTGTACAATCATATGAACGGTGTGTGGTGTGTGGAAGGTGGACAATAGACATATGATGCACAATAAACTAGCCGCCACCGACGGCGACAATCAATGGACGGAGAGTAGTGTATGGAAGGTTGGTCGATAGAGATCAGCACCAACTACAATCTCACATGGAAAGTATGATCCAATCTCACATAAACTCGAAAATGTCCTTCTCGGAACTTCCCGCTGCATAATGTGTTCCATCCGTGATTTCAGGAGCTGAGAAAGTGTACATAAGCGATGATTGATACGTCGCAAGCCTCGTGAGGCCCCTGCTGGGGAATGTGGCGCGTCTGTGTGCTACTGGTGGACACCACACCACTGTGTCCTACTGGTGGACACCACACCACTGTGTCCTACTGGTGGACACCACACCACTGTGTGCTACTGGTGGACACCACACCACTGTGTCCTACTGGTGGACACCACACCAACTGTGTGCTACTGGTGGACACACACACCACTGTGTGCTACTGGTGGACACAACCACCACTGTGTGCTACTGGTGGACACCACACCACTGTGTGCTACTGGTGGACACCACACCACTGTGTGCTACTGGTGGACACCACACCACTGTGTGCAACGTGTGGACACCACACCACTGTGTGCTACTGGTGGACACCACACCACTGTGTGCTACTGGTGGACACCACTGTGTGCTACTGGTGGACACCACTGTGTGCTACTGGTGGACACCACTGTGTGCTACTGGTGGACACCACAACCATTGTGGTGCTACTGGTGGACACCACACCATTGTGGTGCTACTGGTGGACACCACTGTGTGCTACTGGTGGACACCACACCATTGTGTGCTACTGGTGGACACCGCACCACTGTGTCCTACGGTGGACACCACACCACTGTGTGCTACTGGTGGACACCACTGTGTTTGTGCTACTTGGTGGACACCACACCCACTGTGGTCCTACTGGTGGACACCACACCACTGTGTGCTACTGGTGGACACCACTGTGTGCTACTGGTGGACACCCACTGTGTGCTACTGGTGGACACCCACTGTGTGCTACTGGTGGAACCACACCACTTGTGTGCTACTGGTGGACACCACCACCACTGTGTGCTACTGGTGGACACCACTGTGTGCTACTGGTGGACACCACTGTGTGCTACTGGTGGACACCACTGTGTGCTACTGGTGGACACCCACTGTGTGCTACTGGTGGACACCACAGCCACTGTGTGCTACTGGTGGACACCACTGTGTGCTACTGGTGGACACCAAACCACTGTGTGCTACGGTGACACCACTGGACCTACTGGACACCACTGTGTGCTACTGCGTGGACACCACTGTGTCTACTGGTGGACACCACATGTGTGCTACTGGTGGACACCACACCCACTGTGTGCTACTGGTGAACCACACCACTGTGTGCTACTGGTGGACCCCACCACTGTGTGCTACTGGTTGGACACCACACACTGTGTGCTACTGGTGGACACCACTTGTGTGCTACTGGTGGACACCACACCACTGTGTCTAATGGTGGACAACACACCACTGTGTGCTACTGGTGGACACCTACTGTGTGCTACTGGTGTGACACCACACCACTGTGATCCTACTGGTGGGACAACACACCACTGTGTGCTACTGGGTGGACACCACACCAACGTCTGTGCTACTGGTGGACCACCCACCACCACTGTGTCTAGCTACTGTTTGGACACCACACACTGTGTTGCTACCTGGTGGGGACACCACTGGTGTGCTACTGGGGGGACCCCACCTGTGTGCTACTGGTTGACACCACTGTGCTGCTACTGGTGAGACACCACTGGTGTGCTACTGGTGGACAACCACTGTGGCTACTGGTGGGACACCACTGTGTGCTACTGGTGGGACACCACTGTGTGCTACTGGGTGGACACCACTGTGTGCTACTGGTGGACACCACACCACTGTGTGCTACTGGTGGACACCCACACCACTGTGTGCTACATGGTGGACCACCACTGTGGGCTACTGGTGGACACCACACCATATGTGTGCTACTGGTGGACAACCCTGTGTGCTACTGGTGGACACCACTGTGGTGCTACTGGTGAACACCACACCACTGTGTGTGCATACTGGCGGACACCAGCACCACTGTGTTGCTACTGGTGGACAGGCCACACCACTGTGTCCTACGGGTGGGACACCACACCACTGTGTGCTACTGGTGGACACCACACCATCTGTTGTGCTACTGGTGGACAACCACACCACTGTGTGCTACTGGTGGACACCACTGTGTGCTACTGGTGGACCACCACTGTGTGCTACTGGGTGGACACCACTGTGTGCTACTGGTGGACACCACTGTGTGCTACTGGTGGACACCACTGTGTGCTACTGGTGGACACCACACCACTGTGTGCTACTGGTGGACACCACACCACTGTGTGCTACTGGTGGACACCACTGTGTGCTACTGGTGGACACCACTGTGTGCTACTGGTGGACACCACACCATTGTGTGCTACTGGTGGACACCGCACCACTGTGTGCTACTGGTGGACACCACACCACTGTGTGCTACTGGTGGACACCACTGTGTGCTACTGGTGGACACCACACCACTGTGTGCTACTGGTGGACACACACCACTGTGTGCTACTGGTGGACACCACACCACTGTGTGCTACTGGTGGACACCACACCACTGTGTGCTACTGGTGGACACCACACCACTGTGTGCTACTGGTGGACACCACTGTGTGCTACTGGTGGACACCACTGTGTGCTACTGGTGGACACCACTGTGTGCTACTGGTGGACACCACTGTGTGCTACTGGTGGACACCACTGTGTGCTACTGGTGGACACCACTGTGTGCTACTGGTGGACACCACTGTGTGCTACTGGTGGACACCACTGTGTGCTACTGGTGGACACCACACCACTGTGTGCTACTGGTGGACACCACACCACTGTGTGCTACTGGTGGACACCACTGTGTGCTACTGGTGGACACCACACCACTGTGTGCTACTGGTGGACACCACTGTGTGCTACTGGTGGACACCACTGTGTGCTACTGGTGAACACCACACCACTGTGTGCTACTGGTGGACACCACACCACTGTGTGCTACTGGTGGACACCACACCACTGTGTGCTACTGGTGGACACCACACCACTGTGTGCTACTGGTGGACACCACACACTGTGTGCTACTGGTGGACACCACACCACTGTGTGCTACTGGTGGACACCACTGTGTGCTACTGGTGGACACCACTGTGTGCTACTGGTGGACACCACTGTGTGCTACTGGTGGACACCACTGTGTGCTACTGGTGGACACCACTGTGTGCTACTGGGGGACACCACACCACTGTGTGCTACTGGTGGACACCACACCACTGTGTGCTACTGGTGGACACCACACCACTGTGTGCTACTGGTGGACACCACACCACTGTGTGGTACTGGTGGACACCACACCACTGTGTGCTACTGGTGGACACCACCACTGTGTGCTACTGGTGGACACCACACCACTGTGTGCTACTGGTGGACACCACACCACTGTGTGCTACTGGTGGACACCACACCACTGTGTGCTACTGGTGGACACCACCACTGTGTGCTACTGGTGGACACCACACCACTGTGTGCTACTGGTGGACACCACACCACTGTGTGCTACTGGTGGACACCACTGTGTGCTACTGGTGGACACCACACCACTGTGTGCTACTGGTGGACACCACACCACTGTGTGCTACTGGTGGACACCACACCACTGTGTGCTACTGGTGGACACCACTGTGTGCTACTGGTGGACACCACACCACTGTGTGCTACTGGTGGACACCACACCACTGTGTGCTACTGGTGGACACCACTGTGTGCTACTGGTGGACACCACACCACTGTGTGCTACTGGTGGACACCGCACCACTGTGTGCTACTGGTGGACACCACACCACTGTGTGCTACTGGGGGACACCACACCACTGTGTGCTACTGGTGGACACCACACCACTGTGTGCTACTGGTGGACACCACACCACTGTGTGCTACTGGTGGACACCACACCACTGTGTGCTACTGGTGGACACCGCTGTGTGCTACTGGCAGACACCACACCACTGTGTGCTACTGGTGGACACCACTGTGTGCTACTGGTGGACACCACACCACTGTGTGCTACTGGTGGACACCACTGTGTGCTACTGGGAGACACCACACCACTGTGTGCTACTGGTGGACACCACACCACTGTGTGCTACTGGTGGACACCACACCACTGTGTGCTACTGGTGGACACCACACCACTGTGTGCTACTGGTGGACACCACTGGGTGCTACTGGTGGACACCACTGTGTGCTACTGGTGGACACCACTGTGTGCTACTGGTGGACACCACTGTGTGCTACTGGTGGACACCACACCACTGTGTGCTACTGGTGGACACCACACCACTGTGTGCTACTGGTGGACACCACACCACTGTGTGCTACTGGTGGACACCACTGTGTGCTACTGGTGGACACCACACCACTGTGTGCTACTGGTGGACACCACTGTGTGCTACTGGTGGACACCACACCACTGTGTGCTACTGGTGGACACCACTGTGTGCTACTGGTGGACACCACACACTGTGTGCTACTGGGGACACCACACCACTGTGTGCTACTGGTGGACACCACACCACTGTGTGCTACTGGTGGACACACACCACTGTGTGCTACTGGTGGACACCACTGTGTGCTACTGGTGGACACCACACCACTGTGTGCTACTGGTGGACACCACACCACTGTGTGCTACTGGTGGACACCACACCACTGTGTGCTACTGGTGGACACCACACCACTGTGTGCTACTGTGGACACCACACCACTGTGTGCTACTGGTGGACACCACACCACTGTGTGCTACTGGTGGACACCACTGTGTGCTACTGGTGGACACCACACCACTGTGTGCTACTGGTGGACACACCACTGTGTGCTACTGGTGGACACCACACCACTGTGTGCTACTGGTGGACACCACACCACTGTGTGCTACTGGTGGACACCACACCACTGTGTGCTACTGGTGGACACCACACCACTGTGTGCTACTGGTGGACACCACTGTGTGCTACTGGTGGACACCACTGTGTGCTACTGGTGGACACCACTGTGTGCTACTGGTGGACACCACTGTGTGCTACTGGTGGACACCACTGTGTGCTACTGGTGGACACCACTGTGTGCTACTGGTGGACACCACTGTGTGCTACTGGTGGACACCACACCACTGTGTGCTACTGGTGGACACCACTGTGTGCTACTGGTGGACACCACACCACTGTGTGCTACTGGTGGACACCACACCACTGTGTGCTACTGGTGGACACCACTGTGTGCTACTGGTGGACACACCACTGTGTGCTACTGGTGGACACCACACCACTGTGTGCTACTGGTGGACACCACACCACTGTGTGCTACTGGTGGACACCACTGTGTGCTACTGGTGGACACCACTGTGTGCTACTGGTGGACACCACACCACTGTGTGCTACTGGTGGACACCACACCACTGTGTGCTACTGGTGGACACCACTGTGTGCTACTGGTGGACACCACACCACTGTGTGCTACTGGTGGACACCACTGTGTGCTACTGGTGGACACCACACCACTGTGTGCTACTGGGGACACCACACCACTGTGTGCTACTGGTGGACACCACTGTGTGCTACTGGTGGACACCACACCACTGTGTGCTACTGGTGGACACCACACCACTGTGTGCTACTGGTGGACCACACCACTGTGTGCTACTGGCGGACACCACACCACTGTGTGCTACTGGTGGACACCGCACCACTGTGTGCTACTGGTGGACACCACTGTGTGCTACTGGTGGACACCACACCACTGTGTGCTACTGGTGGACACCACACCACTGTGTGCTACTGGTGGACACCACTGTGTGCTACTGGTGGACACCACACCACTGTGTGCTACTGGTGGACACCACACCACTGTGTGCTACTGGTGGACACCACTGTGTGCTACTGGTGGACACACACCACTGTGTGCTACTGGTGGACACCACACCACTGTGTGCTACTGGTGGACACCACACCACTGTGTGCTACTGGTGGACCACCACTGTGTGCTACTGGTGGACACCACACCACTGTGTGCTACTGGTGGACACCACTGTGTGCTACTGGTGGACACCACACCACTGTGTGCTACTGGTGGACACCACTGTGTGCTACTGGTGGACACCACTGTGTGCTACTGGTGGACACCACTGTGTGCTACTGGTGGACACCACTGTGTGCTACTGGTGGACACCCACCACTGTGTGCTACTGGGGACACCCACCACTGTGTGCTACTGGTGGACACCACACCACTGTGTGCTACTGGTGGACACCACTGTGTGCTACTGGTGGACACCACACCACTGTGTGCTACTGGTGGACACCACACCCATGTGTGCTACTGGTGGACACCACTGTGTTGCTACTGGTGGACACCACTGTGTGCTACTGGTGGACCACCACTGTGTGCTACTGGTGGAACACCACTGTGTGCTACTGGTGGACCACCACTGTGTGCTACTGGTGGACACCACTGTGTGCTACTGGTTGGACGACCACACCACTGTGTGCTCAGTGGTGGACACCACACCCCACTGTGTGCTACTGGTGGGACACCACTGTGTGCTACTGGTAGCGACACCACTGTGTGCTTACACTTGTTGGACACCACACCACTTTGTATGCTACTGGTGGAACCACACCACTGTGTGCTACTGGTGGACACCACTGTGTGATACTGGTGGACACCACTGGTGCTACTGGCGGACACACACCACTGTGTGGCTACTGGTGGACACCACACCACTGTGTGCTTTAACTGGTGGACACCACACCACTGTGTGATACTGGTGGACACCACACCACTGTGTGCTACTGGTGGACACCACACCACTGTGTGCTACTGGTGGACACCACACCACTGTGTGCTACTGGTGGACACCACACCACTGTGTGCTACTGGTGGACACCACACCACTGTGTGCTACTGGTGGACACCACACCACTGTGTGCTACTGGTGGACACCACACCACTGTGTGCTACTGGTGGACACCGCACCACTGTGTGCTACTGGTGGACACCGCCACCACTGTGTGCTACTGGTGGACACCACACCACTGTGTGCTACTGGTGGACACCACACCACTGTGTGCTTACTGGTGGACACCACTGTGTGCTACTGGTGTGGACACCACTGTGTGCTACTGGCGGACACCACACCACTGTGTGCTACTGGTGGACACCACACCACTGTGTGCTACTGGTGGACACCACTGTGTGCTACTGGTGGACACCACTGTGTGCTACTGGTGACACACTGTGTGCTACTGGTGGACACCACTGTGTGCTACTGGTGGACACCACACCACTGTGTGCTACTGGTGGACACCACACCACTGTGTGCTACTGGTGGACACCACTGTGTGCTACTGGTGGACACACACCACTGGATTGCTACTGGTGGACACCACACCACTGTATGCTACTGGTGGACACCACTGTGTGCTACTGGTGGACACCACTGTGTGCTACTGGTGGACACCACACCACTGTGTGCTACTGGTGGACACCACTGTGTGCTACTGGTGGACACCACTGTGTGCTACTGGCGGACACCACACCACTGTGTGCTACTGGTGGACACCACACCACTGTGTGCTACTGGTGGACACCACACCACTGTGTGCTACTGTGGACAACCACTGTGTGCTACTGGTGGACACCACTGTGTGCTACTGGCGGACACCACACCACTGTGTGCTACTGGTGGACACCACACCACTGTGTGCTACTGGTGGACACCACTGTGTGCTACTGGTGGACACCACTGTGTGCTACTGGTGGACACCACTGTGTGCTACTGGTGGACACCACACCACTGTGTGCTACTGGGTGGACACCACTGTGAGCTACTGGTGGACACCACACCACTGTGTGCTACTGGCAGACACCACACCACTGTGTGCTACTGGTGGACACCACACCACTGTGTGCTACTGGTGGACACCACACTACTGTGTGCTACTGGTGGACACCACACCACTGTGTGCTACTGGTGGACACCACTGTGTGCTACTGGTGGACACCACTGTGTGCTACTGGTGGACACCACACCACTGTGTGCTACTGGTGGACACCACACCACTGTGTGCTACTGGTGGACCACCACTGTGTGCTACTGGTGGACACCACACCACTGTGTGCTACTCGCAGACACCACACCACTGTGTGCTACTGGTGGACACCACACCAATGTATGCTACTGGTGGACACCACACCACTGTATGCTACTGGTGGACACCACTGTGTGCTACTGGTGGACACCACTGTGTGATACTGGTGGGACACCACACCACTGTGTGATACTGGTGGACACCACACCACTGTGTGCTACTGGTGGACACCACACCACTGTGTGATACTGGTGGACACCACACCACTGTGTGCTACTGGTGGACACCACACCACTGTGTGCTACTGGTGGACACCACACCACTGTGTGCTACTGGTGGACACCACACCACTGTGTGCTACTGGTGGACACCACACCACTGTGTGCTACTGGTGGACACCACACCACTGTGTGCTACTGGTGGACACCACACCACTGTGTGCTACTGGTGGACACCGCACCACTGTGTGCTACTGGTGGACACCGCACCACTGTGTGCTACTGGTGGACACCACACCACTGTGTGCTACTGGTGGACACCACACCACTGTGTGCTACTGGTGGACACCACTGTGTGCTACTGGTGGACACCACTGTGTGCTACTGGCGGACACCACACCACTGTGTGCTACTGGTGGACACCACACCACTGTGTGCTACTGGTGGACACCACTGTGTGCTACTGGTGGACACCACTGTGTGCTACTGGTGGACACCACTGTGTGCTACTGGTGGACACCACTGTGTGCTACTGGTGGACACCACACCACTGTGTGCTACTGGTGGACACCACACCACTGTGTGCTACTGGTGGACACCACTGTGTGCTACTGGTGGACACCACACCACTGATTGCTACTGGTGGACACCACACCACTGTATGCTACTGGTGGACACCACTGTGTGCTACTGGTGGACACCACTGTGTGCTACTGGTGGACACCACACCACTGTGTGCTACTGGTGGACACCACTGTGTGCTACTGGTGGACACCACTGTGTGCTACTGGCGGACACCACACCACTGTGTGCTACTGGTGGACACCACACCACTGTGTGCTACTGGTGGACACCACACCACTGTGTGCTACTGGTGGACACCACTGTGTGCTACTGGTGGACACCACTGTGTGCTACTGGCGGACACCACACCACTGTGTGCTACTGGTGGACACCACACCACTGTGTGCTACTGGTGGACACCACTGTGTGCTACCACTGTGTGCTACTGGTGGACACCAACCACTGTGTGCTACTGGTGGACCACACCACTGTGTGCTACTGGTGGACACCACACACTGTGTGCTACTGGTGGACACCACACCACTGTGTGCTACTGGTGGACACCAACTGTGTGCTACTGGTGGACACCACCCACTGATGTGCTACTGGTGGACACCACACACTGTAGTGCTACTGGTGGACACCAACTGTGTGCTACTGGTGGACACCACTGTGTGCTACTGGTGGACACCACACCACTGTGTGCTACTGTGGACACCACTGTGTGCTACTGGTGGACACCACTGTGTGCTACTGGCGGACACCACACCACTGTGTGCTACTGGTGGACACACACCACTGTGTGCTACTGGTGGACACCACACCACTGTGTGCTACTGGTGGACACCACCCACTGTGTGCTACTGGTGGACCACCACTGTGTGCTACTGGCGGACACCACACCACTGTGTGCTACTGGTGGACACCACACCACTGTGTGCTACTGGTGGACACCACTGTGTGCTACTGGTGGACACCACTGTGTGCTACTGGTGGACACCACACCACTGTGTGCTACTGGTGGACACCACACCACTGTGTGCTACTGGTGGACACCACTGTGTGCTACTGGTGGACACCACACCACTGTGTGCTACTGGCTGGACACCACACCACTGTGTGCTACTGGTGGATGCTACTGGTGGACACCACACCACTGTGTGCTACTGGTGGACACCACACCACTGTGTGCTACTGGTGGACACCACTGTGTGCTACTGGTGGACACCACTGTGTGCTACTGGTGGACACCGCACCACTGTGTGCTACTGGTGGACACCACACCACTGTGTGCTACTGGTGGACACCACTGTGTGCTACTGGTGGACACCACTGTGTGCTACTGGTGGACACCACACCACTGTGTGCTACTGGTGGACACCACTGTGTGCTACTGGTGGACACCACTGTGTGCTACTGGTGGACACCGCACCACTGGTGGACACCACTGTGTGCTACTGGTGGACACCGCACCACTGTGTGCTACTGGTGGACACCACACCACTGTGTGCTACTGGTGGACACCACTGTGTGCTACTGGTGGACACCACTGTGTGCTACTGGTGGACACCACACCACTGTGTGCTACTGGTGGACACCACTGTGTGCTACTGGTGGACACCACTGTGTGCTACTGGTGGACACCGCACCACTGGTGGACACCACTGTGTGCTACTGGTGGACACCGCACCACTGTGTGCTACTGGTGGACACCACACCACTGTGTGCTACTGGTGGACACCACTGTGTGCTACTGGTGGACACCACTGTGTGCTACTGGCGGACACCACACCACTGTGTGCTACTGGTGGACACCGCACCACTGTGTGCTACTGGTGGACACCACACCACTGTGTGCTACTGGTGGACACCACACCACTGTGTGCTACTGGTGGACACCACTGTGTGCTACTGGTGGACACCACTGTGTGCTACTGGCGGACACCACACCACTGTGTGCTACTGGTGGACACCGCACCACTGTGTGCTACTGGTGGACACCACACCACTGTGTGCTACTGGTGGACACCACACCACTGTGTGCTACTGGTGGACACCACTGTGTGCTACTGGTGGACACCACTGTGTGCTACTGGCGGACACCACACCACTGTGTGCTACTGGTGGACACCACACCACTGTGTGCTACTGGTGGACACCACTGTGTGCTACTGGTGGACACCACTGTGTGCTACTGGTGGACACCACTGTGTGCTACTGGTGGACACCACTGTGTGCTACTGGTGGACACCACACCACTGTGTGCTACTGGTGGACACCACACCACTGTGTGCTACTGGTGGACACCACTGTGTGCTACTGGTGGACACCACACCACTGATTGCTACTGGTGGACACCACACCACTGTATGCTACTGGTGGACACCACTGTGTGCTACTGGTGGACACCACTGTGTGCTACTGGTGGACACCACACCACTGTGTGCTACTGGTGGACACCACTGTGTGCTACTGGTGGACACCACTGTGTGCTACTGGTGGACACCACTGTGTGCTACTGGCGGACACCACACCACTGTGTGCTACTGGTGGACACCACACCACTGTGTGCTACTGGTGGACACCACACCACTGTGTGCTACTGGTGGACACCACTGTGTGCTACTGGTGGACACCACTGTGTGCTACTGGCGGACACCACACCACTGTGTGCTACTGGTGGACACCACACCACTGTGTGCTACTGGTGGACACCACTGTGTGCTACTGGTGGACACCACTGTGTGCTACTGGTGGACACCACTGTGTGCTACTGGTGGACACCACACCACTGTGTGCTACTGGTGGACACCACTGTGTGCTACTGGTGGACACCACACCACTGTGTGCTACTGGCAGACACCACACCACTGTGTGCTACTGGTGGACACCACACCACTGTGTGCTACTGGTGGACACCACACTACTGTGTGCTACTGGTGGACACCACACCACTGTGTGCTACTGGTGGACACCACTGTGTGCTACTGGTGGACACCACTGTGTGCTACTGGTGGACACCACACCACTGTGTGCTACTGGTGGACACCACACCACTGTGTGCTACTGGTGGACACCACTGTGTGCTACTGGTGGACACCACACCACTGTGTGCTACTCGCAGACACCACACCACTGTGTGCTACTGGTGGACACCACACCAATGTATGCTACTGGTGGACACCACACCACTGTATGCTACTGGTGGACACCACTGTGTGCTACTGGTGGACACCACTGTGTGATACTGGTGGACACCACACCACTGTGTGATACTGGTGGACACCACACCACTGTGTGCTACTGGTGGACACCACACCACTGTGTGATACTGGTGGACACCACACCACTGTGTGCTACTGGTGGACACCACACCACTGTGTGCTACTGGTGGACACCACACCACTGTGTGCTACTGGTGGACACCACACCACTGTGTGCTACTGGTGGACACCACACCACTGTGTGCTACTGGTGGACACCACACCACTGTGTGCTACTGGTGGACACCACACCACTGTGTGCTACTGGTGGACACCGCACCACTGTGTGCTACTGGTGGACACCGCACCACTGTGTGCTACTGGTGGACACCACACCACTGTGTGCTACTGGTGGACACCACACCACTGTGTGCTACTGGTGGACACCACTGTGTGCTACTGGTGGACACCACTGTGTGCTACTGGCGGACACCACACCACTGTGTGCTACTGGTGGACACCACACCACTGTGTGCTACTGGTGGACACCACTGTGTGCTACTGGTGGACACCACTGTGTGCTACTGGTGGACACCACTGTGTGCTACTGGTGGACACCACTGTGTGCTACTGGTGGACACCACACCACTGTGTGCTACTGGTGGACACCACACCACTGTGTGCTACTGGTGGACACCACTGTGTGCTACTGGTGGACACCACTGTGTGCTACTGGCGGACACCACACCACTGTGTGCTACTGGTGGACACCACACCACTGTGTGCTACTGGTGGACACCACACCACTGTGTGCTACTGGTGGACACCACTGTGTGCTACTGGTGGACACCACTGTGTGCTACTGGCGGACACCACACCACTGTGTGCTACTGGTGGACACCACACCACTGTGTGCTACTGGTGGACACCACTGTGTGCTACTGGTGGACACCACTGTGTCCTACTGGTGGACACCACTGTGTGCTACTGGTGGACACCACACCACTGTGTGCTACTGGTGGACACCACTGTGTGCTACTGGTGGACACCACACCACTGTGTGCTACTGGTGGACACCACTGTGTGCTACTGGTGGACACCACACCACTGTGTGCTACTGGCAGACACCACACCACTGTGTGCTACTGGTGGACACCACACCACTGTGTGCTACTGGTGGACACCACACCACTGTGTGCTACTGGTGGACACCACTGTGTGCTACTGGTGGACACCACTGTGTGCTACTGGCGGACACCACACCACTGTGTGCTACTGGTGGACACCACACCACTGTGTGCTACTGGTGGACACCACACCACTGTGTGCTACTGGTGGACACCACTGTGTGCTACTGGTGGACACCACTGTGTGCTACTGGCGGACACCACACCACTGTGTGCTACTGGTGGACACCACACCACTGTGTGCTACTGGTGGACACCACTGTGTGCTACTGGTGGACACCACTGTGTGCTACTGGTGGACACCACTGTGTGCTACTGGTGGACACCACACCACTGTGTGCTACTGGTGGACACCACTGTGTGCTACTGGTGGACACCACACCACTGTGTGCTACTGGTGGACACCACTGTGTGCTACTGGTGGACACCACACCACTGTGTGCTACTGGCAGACACCACACCACTGTGTGCTACTGGTGGACACCACACCACTGTGTGCTACTGGTGGACACCACACTACTGTGTGCTACTGGTGGACACCACACCACTGTGTGCTACTGGTGGACACCACTGTGTGCTACTGGTGGACACCACTGTGTGCTACTGGTGGACACCACACCACTGTGTGCTACTGGTGGACACCACTGTGTGCTACTGGTGGACACCACACCACTGTGTGCTACTCGCAGACACCACACCACTGTGTGCTACTGGTGGACACCACACCAATGTATGCTACTGGTGGACACCACACCACTGTGTGCTACTGGTGGACACCACACCACTGTGTGCTACTGGTGGACACCACTGTGTGCTACTGGTGGACACCACTGTGTGCTACTGGTGGACACCGCACCACTGTGTGCTACTGGTGGACACCACACCACTGTGTGCTACTGGTGGACACCACTGTGTGCTACTTTTGGACACCACTGTGTGCTACTGGTGGACACCACACCACTGTGTGCTACTGGTGGACACCACTGTGTGCTACTGGTGGACACCACTGTGTGCTACTGGTGGACACCGCACCACTGGTGGACACCACTGTGTGCTACTGGTGGACACCGCACCACTGTGTGCTACTGGTGGACACCACACCACTGTGTGCTACTGGTGGACACCACTGTGTGCTACTGGTGGACACCACTGTGTGCTACTGGTGGACACCACACCACTGTGTGCTACTGGTGGACACCACTGTGTGCTACTGGTGGACACCACTGTGTGCTACTGGTGGACACCGCACCACTGGTGGACACCACTGTGTGCTACTGGTGGACACCGCACCACTGTGTGCTACTGGTGGACACCACACCACTGTGTGCTACAGTAGTAGGGATGACACCCCACAGACGATATTTTGTTTTGGGCAAATATCGTGTGTGGGAGCCATGGTTTTCAGGTTCCAATATCGTCTGTGGGATCCAGGGTTTTGAGGTTCAATATCCCGGGTGCAAGCCAGGGTTTTCAGGTAAATTTTTTCAGTCACAGATTTTAGAAGTTGTTAAAGTTCTTATAATGAAAATAATTTCCGAGACTTAGAAGTTTGTTAAAGGTCTTATGGGAGAAATTCAAATTCGCGTTTAAGAGCCAGCATTTCCAGAACTCTACGGACATATTTTACCTGTTTTCAACTTACAAAATTCGTCTGTGTGAGCCATGGTTTTCAGGTCCAAAGGGAAAAAATCGTCTGTGGGAGCGAGGGTTTTCCCTCCCCCTGCCTCTCCCGCTCGTACCTCATACCCCCTCACTCCCCCCCTTACCTCACAATCTCTCGCGTCACCTTTATTTACCTTATGCCAGCCAGCCAGACGCTTCGTGTAGGTCGCCTCTTATCTTATCTTATCTTCTCCATAATATCTGGACCGTCCCTCCACCCTCTCTCTCTCTCTCTCTCCTCTTCATATTATTCTCTCTTCCTATTTTTCTGAGATCGTAATGTTTTGTTCCTTTTTTCATTAACCAGTTAGTTTTATACAAATCAACCGAAGCATCTCAATGTAACCTTTATTACTGAATCTGTCTCCGAGACTATCTAAGCTGGCACCAGCTACCTGCTCCAGGCTATCTGCCCGAGGCAATCATCACCTGTTTACCTGCCCTGACATCTACCAGTCATTGTCAGCGTTCGCCACCGTAATAATTTATATATATACATTAGGCGTTAATAAAACTTATTTATTTATTTATAATTTATTTAGTCATCTAATTCTTAGTTTACACAATTTATAATAAACGATTCATTTAGCCCGAAGTTCTAAGAAGCTCACTCCTCAATCCGCTTGTATAATATCCGTCCTATTCACTCTTCATCTCTGTAAATAAAGAATAACAGTTTCAGATAGCGTTTACACATGTACAATATTTATCAGACACATAAAACCTCGAAACAAATGTACTCACCATTTTCCGTTAGATAATTTGTTATAGCCTCATTCAGCCAGTCGTCTCCAAGCACATTTTCCAACAAATATCGCTCTTATCATAACACAGCGTTTCATAGCAGCTCGGCATATTTTTAAATAAAGCATAAGATAGCCTCATTACGTTCCTATCATTCTGCATATATTCTCCGTAAGTAAAACTAGTTTCAAATAGCTTTATTGCAGTTTTTAGATCTTTGTTTGAAAGATGGTAACAGAAAAACATCGCATATAGCCCGCATACGTAAGTATTTAAACTCTGAAGTCTCTCTGTAAACGTGTATACATCACAGTCTTTATAATAATTTAAAAACTCCGAAATGTAGGGCGAATACACATTTATTCCATATGAATCGAGTATAACTATTTTCCGTTTAGATTTATATACAGCAATCCAGTGACCCATTACTTCCTTAGAGTCTCTTCCTAAGGTATTTATTATAAACATAATCGGCCTATCCCTTATTTGCTTCATTATTCTATATATATCCATCGCTAAATAGCATCCAATATATTTAGCTTTACTACCCTTCATATTGTTCAATGCCGTATTAATTTGTTTGCAGTTCATGCTCTTGTATCACACACAACTCGCCTATCGGAATAAATTCTCAATACTCCCGTTGTAATTCCGAATAAAATAATAACTTTATTTGATTTCACTGGAACAACAAATTCTAATGTAATTCTCAGGTTTCCCGAAGCCTCTATAGGAAGGGTATCTCTCAATTCCTCAGGCGTTAGTCTAAATGCCAGTAACGTTCTTCCTTTTATAAATGAATTATATGTCAAGGTATTGCAAGCATTAAAGCCTACTGTATTTTGAGTCTCGTAGTATAGTTTCGAACATTTATTCGGGAACTTGCAAGTTATATTAAATAAGTTTGTCCCATCACGTGTAATATATACATTAGATAAATCGCAGTGATCGAAATAAAGTGGATTAAGTGTATACGCTCCTGATATTGCTTCCATATCCATCATCATAATAAATAATTTATCTGGGATAATGCTCCCCCATGGCTGGTCAATACTTAATCTCTGCTGCCCATTACCAAGAATGAACGTCTTGTGGAGTGTCTTATCAAACGTATATGTAACTGGCGTATTTTGTTCAGCCAGAGCTCTATTAATAGCCTCCAATCCAGATGCAAATGGAGTTACCCGATCAATCCACATTCTAGCTAGTTTTATGTTAAACTTATATCCAGATTCAATACTGTTTATAACCCACGGATCACTGTTAAGTTCTAATCTCAAACGAATATCAATTCCATCCAAAAGATATTCGCTCAAAGTTGTAATGTCCAATAGCAGTTTAAAGCAACAATTTACTCCCTCAGTTTTTAACTTTACAAATCTAGATTTAAGGTCTTCTGAGGCATTCTTAAAATAATCTACATCATATTTTTCAGGAAAAACATCATTATAGAAATACGTCAGTTCTTTAAATCTTTCAGCTTTACATTCAGAAAGCGTCGTCATTAGCTTTACATATGATAAATATGAAAATAGTGAATTAGTTTCCACCACTTGCTCATTTAAATAAACAGTTACAGCTTTAAACATTGTCTGGGACAAACCATTGACTATTGATGCATTTTTAATATCCGCTAAAGCCGTAATTCCGTCAGGTCCCGTTAATTCAACCATCAGTTCTAGCGTCAAGCTCGAAAGATCAATAAATTGTCCCTTAACTCCTGGGATACGGAATTCAATATAAGAGTCTTTAAATTTATTGTTAATACTTGAATTCACAGGTAAAATATCCTGTGTCTGTCTTGAAAATATCGTACTTTCAACCATTCTATGCGGATTAACTTTAGGAAAGCCATCGCTTATAGCAGCTGTATAATTTTCTAAAGGAACTTGCAATGCTGCACTAGGAGCATTTACACTCATCATGTCTGCGTCTAGCATACAACTAGTACTGTTTTTATGAAAACACGTCTTTATATCTATCCATTTTCTTTATATAGGCAGGTCTTTTCGTTATTCGGCCACCTGCTAACAATTTAGGACCTATACTTTTCAATGTTTCCATACCGCGTTTTCTAATTGAATCTTTCAAAGTACCTTGACCAGCATTTATATCCTGCAAAACATTCTGTCCCATTGTCAATGCTGCTGGCATGATAGTTTTTAATAGGAAAGGAGTTGCTCTACGAGCTAGACCAGTTAAGAAACTAAATATTCCACCTCCTCTTAAATGTCTTCTATCGAAAACAGTAATATCGCCCAGTGCTCCACCTCTCTTCCCTCGAGGAGCGATAAATCGCCCTACCTCGTCAACAGACAGCGGTACAAACCCGACCCTCATGTTTAAACAGGCCAAGAGAGAATGATAAACTCCCTCTACTCATGCCGTTATATATCAACGGGTCTAATATGTAATACTGCAATCGTACATCCATCCTTTTCAAAATATACAGGCTCCCCATCTTGATCTGTTAATCTAATACTGATGCCATCAATATTAGTCGTATTTAAAGGTTTATATAATTTCCTGTGTGTTACATTACTTTGAAACGAAACAACATCCAAGATATTTACAATCTGATTACCGAACATGGTGGGCTGCACCTTATCACAATATACACACAAGAAATCTATACGGCCTCCCGGCCTAGGATGATAATAGCATATGTATCTTGTACAGATAACCTGTTATTAGGTAGTTTATTCATAATAAAAATATCATAGGCTTTACCTACTTCAGCTCCAATAACTTTACATATATTTCGACCGATAGATAAAGAAATTCGAACAACTAATTTTCCATCCTTTGTAATAAATAATTTTAACAACTTCTCACTAAATGCTGCATTAAACTTAATTCGATTAATACTCGAATCATATTTCATATAAACGTCCCCGTGATCTGGGAAATTATAATTAAGTACGGATCCTATAAAACTCAATGAACTTTTTGAAAATATAGTAGAAATTTCTCTATTTAAAATAGTCGTTAGCTCTATGCAATTATCACTGGCTAAAATATCCGACTTTAAAGTGAAAGATGTATTCACCGTACTCAAATCAGATAAATTTTTATTAGACACTAGAAGTTGAACTGAAATAAAACTTTCCGGGTCATTCCTCCTAACAGCGAAATAAGATGGAGGCAGGAATATATTCTTCAGGCACACTTTATAAGCTTTATTCGGGTCTAAAGGCAGCTGATTATGTAATCTATTTTCAAAAGCATTGGGAGCATTGTTTTTAAATACATCAGTATCAGAGTTACTCGCTGCATATATGACGTAACTATCCATCCTGTAGACTAATAGTAAATGATAAAAATAAACAGAAACTCACCTTAATATGGTATCCAGGTAGACTCTCCTTCATCTCCAGCCTTGATCTTCCTCTTCAAACTCGGAGGAGAAAACACTTGATTTTTCGCATCTACATTTCTAAATAAATTCTTAGGTGTAGAGGTCAAAGAAAAAAATAACTTGGCTATGGGCAGTTTATCTTCTGGGAATAACAATTTCGGAGTGCACATCCTGCCTATAACGTCATCAACAATATTGATCCCAGTAACTGGTGATGTAATGTTCCCTTCCTCATCCCACTTTACAAGTCCAGTTGTATTAAAATAATTTAACAAGGAGACAGCAAAATCATAATCCTTAAGCTTTAATCTTAAGTCTATCAAGTGTTGTATAACAGGATTTGTTCTCACTGTCGTCGTAGGCTTCTCAACACTTACTGCCGTAGGCTTCTGTTGATCAATAGCTTTTCGTGGTACAAGATAGAATTCTTTCATTATTCCTTATTAAATAGCCTTGAAATAAAATTTATAGCTATTGGAAGTAAAATGCCCAATAAATTACCTCCTCTTTTACTTGTTAATATGTCTTTCTTGAGTGAAATAGCCTTCTTCTTACAGGCTAATGTATGGAGTAGAGCTCTATATTTAGAAAGTCTCTTTAAAATAGGCTTCCCAACTTCAATTTTATTTTTTAAGAAATTATTAAATATTTCAGATAGGCAAAGTATATGTTCCTTTTTAAGAGTCTTAATTAACTTTTTCCTAGAATTATAACCTAATCTAGCTAACAGTTCGATAAAACCACGATACTTGCTAACTAAGGGCTGCTTCTTCATAGTTTCTTCACGTCATCTGAATTCACCCACTGATCAAATGAACTGTCGTAACCGACGTATCTAACTTTATATAAAGTAGTATTACCAACTTTACGTTTACTTATAATTCTCTCAATTTCGAATGTATCTGACAAGTAGGTGGGAGTCAACTCCTCTCTATAAAATCCGCCTTCTATAAGTCTATTATTTAAGTCCTTTAGATAATATAAAGGCACGGGTTGTTTAGTATCAATTTGAGCAATTGTAAATATTTCCTTAGTGTTCTGTTGATGAAAACCTCTTTTGAACTTTGAAATACGATTAGATAAGGCAAGCCGTACTGTATCTCCTACAGACAGATGATTACTGATGCGTGGCTTAGTCTGCTGCTCTCCTTTATACATGAGCTTAAATTGCCTAGTCACATCTTGAGGCGAAGATAAAGCATGTACATCAATAGGTATTTTCCCCTTTAATCCTCTATGTGGTGTTCTATTATACGTTTTAACCATATCAGGCAAAACATTTATATAGGTTAAGGTGTTATAAGCCGTTAAATATTTATATATCTTAGTTTTCAATGTTCTTATAAATCTCTCTGCAATGCTGGCTTTAGTTTCCTGAGAAAATACACTGTACAGTTCAATGTTTTTACTGTCTAACAATCGTTTCATATATTTATTATAGAATTCACCGCCCTTATCAGTGTTAAGCTTCCTTACACCTTTTGATGAAGGTAAATCCAGAACAGCTTTCATGGCTTCACTTACACTCTGACCTGATTTAGTGGATAGTGGAACTACATGTGCAAACCTTGAAAATATATCAACACAAACTAACAAATATTTAATATCAATGTTGTGCTTAGCTAACAATGTCATATTAGCCAAATCACTGGTAAAGAAAGCTTTAGGTCTAGGTGCTAAGATACGTCTTCGTTTAAATTTACGTTTTTTTAATAGATGTAAGGTATAAGCATTAGACGTTTTTAAATAGTCTTTCACATCTTTTATAGTTAATTCAGGGATTGTTTTCTTTGCTGCCTTATACAATTTTAAAACGCCACCAAATCCACCTACGGACTTGGGGTCATTGTATATCTTATTAAGAGTTTGTGTAATGTTCACCATTGATACACTATTTCATATGGGGGTTCATTTACAATATTTCCCCTAAATATTATGGATTCAGGTGTTTTAACTCCCAAGTCAACAAGTAAATACCCATACTGTCGAGAAATCACTTTCTTATATATATCTAAAAATTTCTTGGCATCTTGTTTTCCGAATATTTGTCTGCCTAATGTTTCTATCTGGGACAAGTCTCTTGATTTAAGCAGAATAAAATGAGATGCATTTAAACTTATAGATCTAGAAAATTTCCCACTGAAAAATATATTTTGGGTTATAAAAATAACAGAGATGTTCTCATGCCGTCCCTTAGTAAATATATCACTTACTATTTTAGAGTTTGTAGATTCAACATACAAGTCATCATAAACAACTAATATATGAGATGTGTCCTCTGGATCACGATCGTCTAAAGGGTTTACAATTTCAGAGTAAAAAGATATCTTATGTTTAATGAGTGGATTAGTTCTCAACTCTTTATACCCGCTTCCACAGATAATTATTTTTGCAAAGTTCTGCTGATATTTCTCTATCATTTTAGCACATAAATAGCTCTTCCCACCATTTGAAAATCCAGCAATAATAATTCTTGACGGTTCACTAAATATATTCAACTGGGTTTCAGTAATAACTTTTTTCTGCCCTTCCATGTTGCTAGGATTCAATAGACTAACTACAAATATATAATGAAAGGAGTATTTAAACGAAATTTACATTCGAGTTTTTATTTAAACATAGCCAATAAAATCATAGTCATAACATAACCAATACAGTAATAAAATCATAGAATATTCAATATCAAAATATCATAGCAAATAAAATCATAGTCATTTCATATCAAATACAGTAACAAATCATAGCCAGTACAGTAACAAATAAATCATAGTCTTAAAATAGCAATTTGAACATATCAAATACAGTAATAAAATCATAGAATATACAATATTAAAATATCATAGACATTTAAATCATAGTCATAACATATCCAATACAGTAAGAAAATCATAGAATATACATTATTATAGACATTTGAATATATTACAGTAACAAATCATAGCCAATACAATATCATAGACATTAAATCATAGTCATTAGAATATAGTTATAGATAATACATAGACAATACAGTAACAGACTTAGTTGTTGTTAGGGAATAATTGCTGAGCGACTCTATCCCGCTTTTCCCAAAGATTAAAAATGGGGAACAATTGACGTCTTGGTTGGGGATTATCTACAATTACTGGATCCTCTACCTGTACCTCTTCCTCTACCTGTACCTCTTCCTCTACCTGCACCTCTTCCTCTACCTGCACCTCTTCCTGTACCTCACGCTCTGGAATGTCTGGGTGACCGTAAGCTAATGACTCTGTGGGACTAATGAGGTACCTCTTGTCATCAAAAGCTGACAGACCGCGCTTAGTTGTTTTACACGTGCATATCTGTCCATTAACATTACGAATGGATCGGGATACAAAATTAAAAGTTGTATTTGTCTCTAATGTGTTCTGAAAAGATGCATGTGTTATTTTCTTTTGTTGGTGATAAGGAATCCCTTTACATTTACATAAATGTTCTTTATCAAGGGTTAGGAGAGAGTAAGTTTTAGGCTTGAGTGCAATTAATTCAGTTATAATTTTCTGCTTTACTTCTGACTTGAGGAGTCCTAATTCACCTTTGCGAGTAGCAGAATACATGGGATGATCTTTGTCGAAATTACTGAAATCCATATAATCTACTAGAGGAGCTTTTGTCATTTCTTGGAAAGCATCTTTACAGGTCAGAGTAAATATGAATGAGTCTGTATCCGTATAAATTAGTCTAGCTCTTTCCCCATAATGGGCTTTAACTACATTATACCAGAACTCATATAAACGCATCTTGGCTATCTGCAAGATCTGATATCCCATGTAAGAAGGAGTGGTAACTTTAAGGATGTCTTTCATTACTGTACAGAGAACCCTATCTGGACCTAAAGAGACAGCTCGTTTATACAAAGGGTTTCTTGCATGAGTTAAGAATGAATGTTTTGTCGTTACTAGATGGTGAGTATTAGCATATCGAGATATATTGGTCATTGATTTCCCGTACAGACTATTACTTATGAGTTTAAAGGCTTTTTCTTTAACTTTACAGGTGGTATTGGCTCGTTCTCGAATGTTGGTTGAAATAAAATCTTTTAAATAGGGAGCCTGTTTAAATTCATAGATTGTTTTTACTCGTTCAACTTCTAGTCCAAGTTTTAATAGCAATTGCAGGAAATCAAGGCTTACTAAGTAGTCGTTTTGGGGCAAGTGGGATGCAATTAACTTAGTATTTTTAGGCGGGAGTTTACGTTTTTCATCATTAAGGGTTTTCTTACTGTACTCTGACAAAAACTCCTCCGTTATATTAGTATGAGACAGTACAAGGGGCAGATCATCAGTATACCTGGCTACCTCGGGAGATACATGTTTGGTATCGCATAAAATCCAATAGCCTTTGTCTTGATCACAGGGGATATGTTGTAACCCTTGCCCTAATAAGGTATCCCGCTCAAGGTCAGTTAATTGTCTAATCCCTCCCTGGGGAAGTACCTCAGCCATGCACGCTGCATATAGGCTGTTGAAGTCGAGGTACAAAATGTGAGTATCGTCATCAGAGCTAGGGTTAGATGTAGTGTGCTCGTTAACAGCCTGTGTAAATTGTCTTATGGAAGATGTGAACCCCCCTCTAAGATTCCTTCTCAACAAATCATATACATTCTGATCATACACATAGTCAAGTACAACTTTTGATTTAAATAAGAACGCGTCCCAAGCGTAACTAGGAAGTGATACATAGAAAACAATATCTAGTTCATAAATTTCTTTCAATGATGTTCGCCAAAGTGTAAATATATCAACTAACATTCCTACGTCAACTTTTAAATATAACATGAGGTAATCCTTTATGTTTGTACAGTTCCCTAAATTAAATACTTTAAGAGCAATGTTATAATCTTCTTCAGACAGTGGAGCATCATGTAAAACATTGTAAAACTTATCTCGCGAAGGGAGCTGAGGTTCGTCTAACACGTCCATGGAAGAAATATAATCATAACATAGGCTTTGTTTACCTTTAATTAACAGAGCTTTAGCTTCATCGGATACGCCATTTAGTATGAGTTCAGTGTACTTGGTGGGTTTCTTACTGGCAACGTGCTCGCTTGCTAAGGTTCCTAATGACCCGTTAAGGAGAGCTAGGCTATCTAGGAATTTAAGTTCACCTATGATGACTTGCATAAATTTCAATCCTTCCTTGGTTAGAATTTCTACATTGCGGTGAGGATTTTTGGACAGTTCTTTAAGTATAATTCCAAGATCATAGGCAGCATTATGGGAAAATGTGGTCAAGTATATACGAGCATTTTTACATTGTAAATTGCAACGAGCACAATAAGCACCTAAGTAATTATTTTCCTGAATAGCATGATTATGATGTCTATGTTTATCTTTCTTATTCTTGAAAGTTTGATGACACAATTGACACGTATTTTGTCTTTGAAACATTCTTTCCTGTTCTCTAGACAAGTTCTTAGGGAAGTTGGGGAGCTGAGCATGGATAGCTTTCCATGAGGCTTCTAGCTTTGTAATAAAATGATTGACCGCGTCTGGACCTACGTATGAATACGTTTCTACGACATTGAATTCCCTGTCTAAAATCATGTAAGCATAAGCAATTGCTTTATGCTTACATTCCACCATGCCTCTAGGATTTTGACGGTCTAATAGACATTCAAAATCGTAATAGGCGGTGTGAGTTGGGCTATAGGTCCTACCGTAATTTTTAAAACTGATTTTATCATTAGGATTATAGAACGAAAATACTTGGGATACAGTGCATGACTCTTCGTGAGCCTGAATTTCATCTAAGGGAGCATGCAAAAGGCAAATTTTGCAGAATTTATGAGTTTCAGGAATCCTTCCGTAGTTATGGTTAATATTCTTTACAAATTTATCAAAGTCCTTGATCAGACAAAGATGCTTGCCTTCTAATAACAACAAACGGACTTTATTGACATACTTTTCCTGGCTTTTCCTAGCTAAAGTAAGATAGTATCTGTTACTTTCATGAGTTACTGTATAAATATAAATAGAAATTTTGTTAAGCTTCTCTATTTTCTTAAGGTTATCAAATGATACGGGGAATCTGATTTCATCTGCCCATACTACGAATCTTCTACACCATCGAAGGTTTTTGTAATGATGTCTAACGTTATCCATAGTCCTGCCCAACGCTAAGTTTTTATACGCTGCAATGCACTGTAACAAACACTCATCTCCTTCACTTTCAGGATTAAATACTGATTCTTTACCTTTTAATTTTGCAGGATATGGTACGTAAGATCCAAGGTGCATAGGGTGGCGAATATATGAAAAATTAATGGCAAAGCCTGACATGGAATGAATTCCTACGCTTGAGGATTGGACATTTTTTAGGCATTCGTCAATTTTAGCAGACATTTCGTCAACCCATGAATTTACAAGAACTTCCACCTCTTCCTGTGTAACAGTCTGAGTTTCTCCTCTAATTGAAAATACTTCGTCTAATATTTCATATTGATCGTCGGCATGATTAAGTTTTTGCAAAATTAGGCTTACGTCAGGGTAAATATGAAATGAGGGAGGGAATTCTTCCTGTATTTGTCTGAACTGATT
>NC_091151.1:19189490-19244490 GCF_040958095.1 Procambarus clarkii | reverse complement strand
AAACGAATATCTGCCGAAAATGAACCTCATACTCTCTGAGCAAACTAAATTCCAAAGGGTAACGAACGACAATACAGCCGAATTGAAAGCAAAGGTCAACAAATTGATCGAAACTGTGAACGCCAAGAAATCCGGACTCCACCTGCCAAAGATTATTGGGGAATACAAACCTGGATACGCATATGGAAATGTCAAGACACACAAGCCTGGAAACCCACTTCGGCCAATCATCAGCCAGATACCCACACCCACGTACAGACTGGCGAAGCGACTCAACGGCTTGCTGACTCCTTATGTCCCTTGCGCCTTCAGCCTGAAGTCTCCAAAGGAATTTGTTGACTTACTGCGGGGAACACGGGCCACAGGGATAAGAGCCTCGTTGGACGTAGAATCACTGTTTACCAACGTACCTGTGGATGAAACAATCGGGATGATAGCGGACAGAGTGTATCGTGATCCGGCCTGTACTCCTCTTGACATACCAGAAAACATTCTAAGGAAACTACTCCAAGCTTGTACTAAAGAGGCACCCTTCTTGAGCCCGAATGGGCACATGTATAAGCAAGTAGATGGGGTCGCCATGGGTTCTCCCCTAGGTGTCCTGTTTGCGAACTTCTACATGGGTACCATCGAACAAAAGGTCTTAGTCGACATGAACTTGAAACCGGCCATATACTGCAGGTATGTTGATGACATTTTTACACAGGTACCTGATGTCAGACATCTGCAGGAGCTGAAGGAGGCATTTGAGCGGAATTCTGTGTTGCGTTTCACTTACGAGATGGAGAAGGATGGAAAGCTGCCCTTTCTAGATGTAACAGTCATGGAAAGGAGCGGAGGTTTCCACACTGCAGTCTACACTAAGGAAACAAACATAGGAATGGGCCTCAATGCCAACAGTGACTGCCCAGACAGGTACAAGAGGAGTGTTGTTAACGCTTAACGCTTATGTCGACCGTGCTCTCAGCCACAGCTCAGGATGGAAGCAAGTCGATGAAGAACTCTGTAGGGTAAGGCAGGTCCTAGTCAACAAGGGCTTCTCCAATGGTTTCGTTGAAGACATCATAAGAAGGTAGGTGAAACGCCATGCAACCTCTGAAGAGACAACTAACACAACACCTGTACCCCCTATTAGACTATTTTACAGGAACTTCTTTTCCACAGCTCATAAAACGGAGGAAAGGGTCCTGAAAGATATTGTTAATAGAAACGTTATCTCTACAGACAAAAATCAGAAGATACAATTGACGATTTACTATAAAACCAAGAAAACTGCCAATCTACTCATGAGAAACTCTTCAGACACAAAGCAGAACGCTTTGAAAGAGACCAATGTCGTCTATGCCTTCAAATGCCCACTTGGGGACTGTAAGCCTCAAAGAACTCAGTATATAGGCAAGACAACAACATCTCTTTCCAGGCGATTAACGATGCATAAGCAACAGGGCTCCATTAAGGAACATATAATCTCTTCCCACAACCTGACCATCAACAGAGGAGTCTTAACAAAAAACACGGAAATCATCAATAGATACAGCGATAGCAGGCGGCTTGATATCTGCGAGGCACTACACATTAAGAAGCCAACACCAGCAATCAACAGCCAATTAATGCACAACTATATTCTACCCACTTCAAGACTCCGCACCAATATAGAAGCATCAAGAAATATGGGCCAATAGGCCCTTTGCATTTACTTCCATTCTTCCCTTTAACTTACAAAATATTATACCCATTGTTTCGTGTTCTGTCTTGTGTTGAAAGTTTGTTTTCACCTCATCCAAAACTGTTGTAACATATCACCTCACCCAAATGCAGGTGTATAAAATGAAAAGCCATTTGAATTATAGCATAGTAAGAAATCTGTTTTAGTGTTTGCAGGTTATAGTTGTGTGTGTGTAAACTAAAGTCTTTGAAAATGCAATAAGTTATTACGAAACGCGTTCAAGTGTCGCGTCAGACTAGAAATAAAAATGAATTTTGGAGAACTGATTTTTCAATTACCATCGACAGTGAAAAGAACCATAAGAAATGTTGAGAAAATTCGTGTTAGAATTATCAATCTTACTTTTTAGGTCATATTTAATAATATATATCTACAGGAAAGACTGCTACCAATATATATATATATTTCAAGGTTCAAGGCTCTGATACCCCTTGTATATATATATATATATATATATATATATATATATATATATATATATATATATATATATATATATATATATATATATATATATATATATATATATATATACAAGGGGTATCAGAGCCTTAAACCTAGTAACAGTAAAGTGGAAGATTATCGGGATTATGATTTTAACCTCAGTTCCTGATCCCATAATGTGCCTCTTAACCTTTCCCCTCTACCGCCAAGGGGCCGGGTATGGTACACTACCACCCTGGGCATGGGTATGGCAGTCACTACCCCCCCCCTCCCTCCCCCAGGATGGGTACTGGGTCCAGGATCCCCGCACTGGATACATATTGGGTGCATAATAAACCAACAAAACAACAGCCATACAGAATTTGTAATTAAAGTCAGCTGGGCAGGTAGAGGCAGGGCCGGGAGCTGGCACCTGACCCTACAGCTTCTATTAACCTGCCATAAAGATACAACAACAACACAATAATAACCACGTGTGTTTACAACAACAACACAACAATAACCACGTGTCTTTACAACAACAACACAACAATAACCACGTGTGTTTACAACAACAACACAACAATAACCACGTGTCTTTACAACAACAACACAACAATAACCACGTGTCTTTACAACAACAACACAACAATAACCACGTGTGTTTACAACAACAACACAACAATAACCACGTGTCTTTACAACAACAACACAACAATAACCACGTGTCTTTACAACAACAACACAACAATAACCACGTGTCTTTACAACAACAACACAACAATAACCACGTGTCTTTACAACAACAACACAACAATAACCACGTGTCTTTACAACAACAACACAACAATAACCACGTGTCTTTACAACAACAACACAACAATAACCACGTGTCTTTACAACAACAACACAACAATAACCACGTGTGTTACAACAACAACAAGAGGAGGAACAGTTGTACACACCGTGGCGGCCAAGACCACTATATCTCTGCTGCAGTAATGGGCGCCCATATATACATATCTATCCGTAATGGTCTCGACCTGTTCCTGTCCACACGGCACTCCGCTTCCTGCCCAACACCCCCCATCCCAACACCCCCCATCCCAACACCCCCCATCCCAACACCCCCCATCCCAACACCCCCCATCCCAACACTCCCTCTCCCTATCCCTGATACTATTCCCATTCCTTCATCCAATTACCATCCCCCGCTCTCCGCCAACCTCTTACTCTTCATTCACAACTCTCTCTCTCTCTCTCTGTATCTCTCTCTCTCTCAATCTCTCTCTCTCTCTCTCTCTCTCTCTCTCTCTCTCTCTCTCTCTCTCTCTCTCTCTCTCTCTCTCTCTCTCTCTCTCTCTCTCTCCCTCTCTTTCTCCCTCTCTTTCTCCCTCTCTTTCACGGGGACAAGAGAGGAACTTTCACATGACGGAGAGAGAGAGAGAACGGTGTCCATGCAACAACCGAGGTTCGATCGCGGGACCTGCAAGTAGCGAAGCTATCGCTGTACCGACCAGTCCAAATTGCAGGGGTCTCGGGCGTCAAGAATAATTGACTTTACTTGCCGGGAAAATCTTAGATGATAACGTTGGTTTAACGTTGATGATTTTAAGTCTTAAGGTTTAGCTGAAGATTTTGTTAGTCTCAGCTGTTGGTTAATCATCCCCAGTCTGACGATTGTTAGTAGACTGTAGACCCGCTCAACAGACCAACGTCGTGTCTTCTACAGTTCAGTGACCCAAAAGTCTACAAGCGCTCTTAGGTCACGCAAGACTCAAGTTATTCACAGTTTTAGTCACCGTTCCGACACTGTAAGTGCATCAATTCCTTCTGAGCTGCTCGTTAACCACGACTAGACGCTGACGAGTGTCCCAATTATTACGATTCACTGAAAAACAAGACCATATTTGATGCTCTTGTAAGATCCTTGAAACGAGGTGTTTAGTATTAGAGTTGTTAGCGCCAGTAAGACCATATCCAATGTCTATATTCAGCATTGGTTACAAAATAAGATATATCCAAACATCCTATTTCAATTTAATATTTAGTATGTTCCTGGAGTAAGTGAAACCTGGGTTACCATGTCCGTAGAGTTACTCCTCTATACCCATACCCAAGCCTAATTCACAAAAATTTAGACCCATTTCTCTGACGTCGTGCATGTGCAAAGTTCTTGAGAGAATTATTCTCGACAGACTAATGTTTCAAATCAAGCCCCACCTTGCCCCTAACCTGTATGGTTTCCTTCCTGGAAGAAGCACACAAACTTGCTTTGCTGAGTATTTTATCAGAGGGGGACCAAACTCTCAGGCGGCATTTATTGATCTCCAAACTGCTTTTGATACAGCAAACAAAGAAATAATCCTAGAACAGCTAGCCTCTTTTGGAGTTAAGGGAAGACTGTTGACATGGCTCAGGGGGTACCTGAGTAACAGAACCGCCTCAGTCCTTTTCAAGGGGGTCAAAAGTAAACTCTGTGCACCCTTTGAGTTGGGTACACCCCAGGGTGGAGTGCTAAGTCCCACACTGTTCAATGTTCTGATGCACAAATTAACAATTGATATTCCCACACTACCTGACGAAGCCGTCATTTGTTATGCCGATGATATATGCATTGTTGCAAATTCCCAAACTAGACTGCAAGCTCTACTTGATTCATTCGCTGCTAAAAGCATTGAATGTGGTCTTGTTATCTCTATAACTAAATCCAGAGTTCTCCATCCCAAAGAGAAAACTCATGTCCCTATAGCTTTCAAGGTCAACAACCAGAACATTGAAACGTGTGGGCAGCACAAATACCTTGGAGTTGGTATTAACAGTGACATTGTAAATGATCTACACCGTAGGTTAAAAGAAAGACTAAAACCATTGAGAACACTTACTGGTAAGAATATTGGTATCAATATTAAATATGCTAGACTATTCTATATGATGTTTGTTAGATCTCTCGTTGATTATAATGCTCTGCACTTAATTAATTTCCCCTCCTCTGTGTTGGACAAACTTGAAGTAATACAGAACGAGGCCATGAGGATAATTCTTGGTGCCCCAAGATGCACAAGAATCATCAACATGAGGGAAGAACTGAAGTTTCCAACCATACTAGAGAGAATAATGCAAGTTAACACTACCTTCTGTCTTAAAGTCATGAGAGATCCTACATCTCCTACATTGCTCAGAGACAAATTATTTAGTGCTGTTAACACCCTTTTGACTGGTGCCGACATACCAACTCACTCCTTTTATGATAATTGGCTGAGAAACAATGCTTACAATCTCATTAAACTTAACATTCCTTTTAAGTGCAATCTACCAGTCTCTGATATTCCTCTTTATCTGTACCCCACCATTCAAGTATCATACACACCTGTCACCAAGAAAGATAATGAGAATCTTGCTCTACTCAAAGCTGTCACACTTGAAACAATTGCCTCCTCCATCGAGAGTCTAAGATCTCACGAGCACTGTGTCTACACCGACGGCTCAGTCCAGTCTTCTACTGGACGGACTGCAGCGGCATGTAGGTTCTATAGAAATAATATTTGCACAAAGTCTGTCAGTGTCAGGCTAAACAACTGGCTGACCTCCACACAAGCAGAACTAGCAGCATTACATTTAGCAACCAGCACATTAAAAAATATTGGAGGAGGAATAATATTCTGCGATTCAAAGTCTGCTCTTCAAGCAATCGAAAACTTCTCTTGGAAGATCGACAGCAAGAACCTCATACTCCCAATTATAAATGACCTAATTGATGCACAGAGTAAAGGGTCTCGAATTTCCTTTGTATGGATACCTTCACACATAAATATAACCCATCATAATGAGACAGACATTGCAGCCAAATTAGCGTGTAACAAGTTTGAAGTTGAATTAGATCTAGGTATCCCTATCTCTGCTGTCAAAACTGTATTGGTCCAAACATTCAGATCTGATAGGAAAGAACTTACTGACTCCCAACGACCTGAAAGTACTAGTATAAAAAGCTATGATTTGTTCAGATCTGAAACCTACATCTATGGACAGCACAAAACGTCCACTAGACTGTGCGACACAGTGGTTGCAAGGATCAGGTTGGGTTACCGTTACCTGTGGCAGGTGGCTGCAGGTGACGGGTCTCCCAATCCTGAGCACTCCAGTTGCAAACTCTGTGAGCAGGAACTACGGCATGATCTCCCGCACTACATCACTGAATGCCCAACTATTAGACCTTTCAGACCAGTTGGCATGAGGTACCTGGAGCTTTGCAATTACTTTATTCACTCTCGTATTCTTGAAGATATCCTCACAGTATACCCAAAATTTGCCAGTGCAGGCTATTAAACACATGACTCTGTATGACTAACCATCCTGCGAGATGGGGACTTGTATTACCACTGCTACCTTATTCAATCTTGTGTTGTTGATATCCTCAAAATGCATCCGGAGTCTGCCAGTGCAGACCGCTAATCACATGCCTCTGTATGACTAACCATCCTGTGTGATGGGGATTTTATAGCATCACCTAGTTAGCTTTTTTTGACACACTGTACTCCACTTCATATAGTCTAGGGTAGCTGCACTAATGCAGATGTACCTAATATGTTAATAAAAAAAAAAAAATTAAACGCGAATTTGAATTTCTCCCATAAGACCTTAACAAACTTCTAAGTCTCGGAAATTATTTTTCTCATAAGAATTCCATACTTCTAAAATCTCGGAAATTACTCACTCATAAGAAATCCTTAATCCCAAATCTGTGAGTCCCCAAATTCACCTGAAACCCCCCAAGCGCTACACGTGATATTTTAAATTTACCTGAAAACCCCCAAGCGCTACACGTGATTTTTTTCCAAGAAAAAAAAATCACCTGTGGCGCTTACCCCCTACTACTCATGGGAGTGTGTGTTAAGGACCATGGGAGCGTGTGTTAAGGACCATGGGAGCGTGTGTTAAGGACCATGGGAGTGTGTGTAAGGACCATGGGAGTGTCTGTTAAGGACCATGGGAGCGTGTGTTAAGGACCATGGGAGTGTCTGTTAAGGACCATGGGAGCGTGTGTTAAGGACCATGGGAGTGTGTGTTAAGGACCATGGGAGCGTGTGTTAAGGACCATGGGAGCGTGTGTTATGGAGCATGGGAGCGTGTGTTAAGGAGCATGGGAGCGTGTGTTAAGGACCATGGGAGCGTGTTAAGGACCATGGGAGCATGTGTTAAGGACCATGGGAGCATGTGTTAAGGACCATGGGAGTGTGTGTTAAGGAGCATGGGAGTGTGTGTTAAGGAGCATGGGAGCGTGTGTTAAGGAGCATGGGAGTGTGTGCTAAGGAGCATGGGAGCGTGTGTTAAGGAGCATGGGAGTGTGTGTTAAGGACCATGGGAGCGTGTGTTAAGGACCATGGGAGCGTGTGTTAAGGACCACGGGAGTGTGTGTAAGGACCATGGGAGTGTCTGTTAAGGACCATGGGAGCGTGTGTTATGGACCATGGGAGCGTGTGTTAAGGACCATGGGAGTGTGTGTTAAGGACCATGGGAGCGTGTGTTAAGGACCATGGGAGTGTCTGTTAAGGACCATGGGAGCGTGTGTTAAGGACCATGGGAGTGTGTGTTAAGGACCATGGGAGGGTGTGTTAAGGACCATGGGAGTGTGTGTTAAGGACCATGGGAGCGTGTGTTAAGGACCATGGGAGTGTGTGTTAAGGACCATGGGAGCGTGTGTTAAGGACCATGGGAGTGTGTGTTAAGGACCATGGGAGCGTGTGTTAATGACCATGGGAGTGTGTGTTAAGGAGCATGGGAGTGTGTGTTAAGGACCATGGGAGTGTGTGTTAAGGACCATGGGAGCGTGTGTTAAGGACCATGGGAGTGTCTGTTAAGGACCATGGGAGCGTGTGCTAAGGACCATGGGAGTGTGTGTTAAGGACCATGGGAGCGTGTGTTAAGGACCATGGGAGTGTGTGTTAAGGACCATGGGAGCGTGTGTTAAGGACCATGGGAGTGTGTGTTAAGGACCATGGGAGCGTGTGTTAAGGACCATGGGAGCGTGTGTTAAGGACCATGGGAGCGTGTGTTAAGGACCATGGGAGCGTGTGTTAAGGACCATGGGAGCGTGTGTTAAGGACCATGGGAGTGTGTGTTAAGGACCATGGGAGCGTGTGTTAAGGACCATGGGAGCGTGTGTTAAGGACCATGGGAGCGTGTGTTAAGGACCATGGGAGTGTGTGTTAAGGACCATGGGAGCGTGTGTTAAGGAGCATGGGATCGTGTGTTAAGGACCATGGGAGCGTGTGTTAAGGAGCATGGGAGCGTGTGTTAAGGAGCATGGGAGCGTGTGCGTGGTGTACTCACCAACACAGAGGAGAATACCGAGGAGCGCCTCCACCAGCCTGCAGGTAACTGCTGCTAACTTTATATTCTCCCATTATAGTCTTAAAGTGTAATCTTTCTATGATTAGCGAGGCACCCCTCCTGTTGCTCCTGACCTTCCCCTCCTGTTGCTGCTGACCTTCCCCTCCGGTTGCTGCTGACCTTCCCCTCCTGTTGCTCCTGACCTTCCCCTCCTGGTGCTCCTGACCTTCCCCTCCTGGTGCTCCTGACCTTCCCCTCCTGTTGCTGCTGACCTTCCCCTCCTGTTGCTCCTGACCTTCCCCTCCTGTTGCTCCTGACCTTCCCCTCCTGGTGCTCCTGACCTTCCCCTCCTGTTGCTCCTGACCTTCCCCTCCTGTTGCCCCTGACCTTCCCCTCCTGTTAATCCTGACCTTCCCCTCCTGTTGCTCCTGACCTTCCCCTCCTGGTGCTCCTGACCTTCCCCTCCTGTTGCTCCTGACCTTCCCCTCCTGTTGCCCCTGACCTTCCCCTCCTGTTAATCCTGACCTTCCCCTCCTGGTGCTCCTGACCTTCCCCTCCTGTTGCTCCTGACCTTCCCCTCCTGGTGCTCCTGACCTTCCCCTCCTGGTGCTCCTGACCTTCCCCTCCTGGTGCTCCTGACCTTCCCCTCTTGGTGCTCCTGACCCTTCCCCTCCTGTTGCTCCTGACCTTCCCCTCCTGGTGCTCCTGAACCTTCCCCTCCTGGTGCTCCTGACCTTCCCCTCCTGTTGCTCCTGACCTTCCCCTCCTGTTGCTCCTGACCTTCCCTCCTGTTGCTCCTGACCTTCCCCTCCTGTTGCTCCTGACCTTCCCCTCCTGTTGCTCCTGACCTTTCCCTCCTGTTGCTCCTGACCTTCCCTCCTGTTGCTCCTGACCTTCCCCTCCTGTTGCTCCTGACCTTCCCCTCCTGTTGCCCCTGACCTTCCCCTCCTGGTGCTCCTGACCTTCCCCTCCTGGTGCTCCTGACCTTCCCCTCCTGTTGCTCCTGACCTTCCCCTCCTGGTGCTCCTGACCTTCCCCTCCTGTTGCTCCTGACCTTCCTCCTGTTGCCCCTGACCTTCCCCTCCTGTTAATCCTGACCTTCCCCTCCTGGTGCTCCTGACCTTCCCCTCCTGTTGCTCCTGACCTTCCCCTCCTGGTGCTCCGGACCTTCCACTCCTGGTGTTCCTGACCTTCCCTCCTGGTGCTCCTGACCTTCCCCTCTGGTGCTCCTGACCTTCCCCTCCTGTTGCTCCTGACCTTCCCCTCCTGGTGCTCCTGACATTCCCCTCCTGTTGCTCCTGACCTTCCCCTCCTGTTGCTCCTGACCTTCCCCTCCTGGTGCTCCTGACCTTCCCCTCCTGTTGCTCCTGACCTTCCCCTCCTGTTGCTCCTGACCTTCCCCTCCTGGTGCTCCTGACCTTCCCCTCCTGTTGCTGCTGACCTTCCCCTCCTGTTGCTCCTGACCTTCCCCTCCTGTTGCTCCTGACCTTCCCCTCCTGGTGCTCCTGACCTTCCCCTCCTGTTGCTCCTGACCTTCCCCTCCTGTTGCCCCTGACCTTCCCCTCCTGTTAATCCTGACCTTCCCCTCCTGGTGCTCCTGACCTTCCCCTCCTGTTGCTCCTGACCTTCCCCTCCTGGTGCTCCTGACCTTCCCCTCCTGGTGCTCCTGACCTTCCCCTCCTGGTGCTCCTGACCTTCCCCTCTTGGTGCTCCTGACCTTCCCCTCCTGTTGCTCCTGACCTTCCCCTCCTGGTGCTCCTGACCTTCCCCTCCTGGTGCTCCTGACCTTCCCCTCCTTTTGCTCCTGACCTTCCCCTCCTGTTGCTCCTGACCTTCCCCTCCTGTTGCTCCTGACCTTCCCCTCCTGTTGCTCCTGACCTTCCCTCCTGTTGCTCCTGACCTTTCCCTCCTGTTGCTCCTGACCTTCCCCTCCTGTTGCTCCTGACCTTCCCCTCCTGTTGCTCCTGACCTTCCCCTCCTGTTGCCCTGACCTTCCCCTCCTGGTGCTCCTGACCTTCCCCTCCTGGTGCTCCTGACCTTCCTCCTGGTGCTCCTGACCTTCCCCTCTTGGTGCTCCTGACCTTCCCCTCCTGTTGCTCCTGACCTTCCCCTCCTGGTGCTCCTGACCTTCCCTCCTGGTGCTCCTGACCTTCCCTCCTGTTGCTCCTGACCTTCCCATCCTGTTGCTCCTGACCTTCCCCTCCTGTTGCTCCTGACCTTCCCTCCTGTTGCTCCTGACCTTCCCTCCTGTTGCTCCTGACCTTTCCCTCCTGTTGCTCCTGACCTTCCCCTCCTGTTGCTCCTGACCTTCCCCTCCTGTTGCTCCTGACCTTCCCCTCCTGTTGCCCCTGACCTTCCCCTCCTGGTGCTCCTGACCTTTCCCTCCTGGTGCTCCTGACCTACCCCTCCTGTTGCTCCTGACCTTCCCCTCCTGGTGCTCCTGACCTTCCCCTCCTGTTGCTCCTGACCTTCCCCTCCTGTTGCCCCTGACCTTCCCCTCCTGTTAATCCTGACCTTCCCCTCCTGGTGCTCCTGACCTTCCCCTCCTGTTGCTCCTGACCTTCCCCTCCTGGTGCTCCGGACCTTCCACTCCTGGTGTTCCTGCCCTTCCCCTCCTGGTGCTCCTGACCTTCCCCTCCTGGTGCTACTGACCTTCCCCTCCTGTTGCTCCTGACCTTCCCCTCCTGGTGCTCCTGACCTTCCCCTCCTGTTGCTCCTGACCTTTCCCTCCTGTTGCTCCTGACCTTCCCCTCCTGGTGCTCCTGACCGCTCTCCTGTTGCTCCTGACCTTACTCTCCTGTTGCTCCTGACCTTCCCCTCCTGTTGCTCCTGACCTTCCCCTCCTGGTGCTCCTGACCGCTCTCCTGTTGCTCCTGACCTTACCCTCCTGTTGCTCCTGACCTTCCCCTCCTGGTGCTCCTGACCTTCCCCTCCTGTTGCTCCTGACCTTCCCCTCCTGTTGCTCCTGACCTTCCCCTCCTGCTGCTCCTGACCTTCCCCTCCTGGTGCTCCTGACCTTCCCCTCCTGGTGCTACTGACCTTCCCCTCCTGTTGCTCCTGACCTTCCCCTCCTGGTGCTCCTGACCTTCCCTCTGTTGCTCCTGACCTTTCCCTCCTGTTGCTCCTGACCTTCCCCTCCTGGTGCTCCTGACCGCTCTCCTGTTGCTCCTGACCTTACCCTCCTGTTGCTCCTGACCTTCCCCTCCTGTTGCTCCTGACCTTCCCCTCCTGGTGCTCCTGACCGCTCTCCTGTTGCTCCTGACCTTACCCTCCTGTTGCTCCTGACCTTCCCCTCTGGTGCTCCTGACCTTCCCCTCCTGTTGCTCCCTGACCTTCCCCTCCTGTTGCTCCTGACCTTTCCCCTCCTGTTGCTCCTGACCTTCCCCTCCTGTTGCTCCGACCTTCCCCCTCCTGTTGCTCCTGACCTTCCCCTCCTGTTGCTCCTGACCTTCCCCCTCCTGTTGCTCCTGACCTTCCCCTCTTGTTGCTCCTGACCTTCCCCTCCTGTTGCTCCTGACCTTCCCCTCCTGGTGCTCCTGACCTTCCCATCCTGGTGCTCCTCACCTTCCCATCCTGTTGCTCCTGACCTTCCCCTCCTGTTGCTCCTGACCTTCCCATCCTGTTGCTCCTGACCTTCCCCTCCTGTTGCTCCTGACCTTCCCCCTCCTGTTGCTCCTGACCTTCCCCTTCTGTTGCTCTACCTTCCCCTCCTGGTGCTCCTGACCGCTCTCCTGTTGCTCCTAATCTTACCCTTCCTGTTGCTCTTGACCTTTCCCTCCTGTTGCTCCTGACCTTCCCCTCCTGTTGCTCCTGATCTTCCCCTCCTGTTGCTCCTGACCTTCCCCTCCTGGTGCTCCTGACCGCTCTCCTGTTGCTCCTGATCTTACCCTCCTGTTGCTCCTGACCTTCCCTCCTGGTGCTCCTGACCTTCCCCTACTGTGTGCTCCTGACCTTCCCCTCCTGGTGCTCCTGACCTTCCCCTCCTGGTGCTCCTGACCTTCCCATCCTGGTGCTCCTGACCTTCCCTCCTGTTGCTGCTGACCTTCCCCTCCTGTTGCTCCTGACCTTCCCCTCCTGTTGCTCCTGACCTTCCCCTCCTGGTGCTCCTGACCTTCCCCTACTGGTGCTCCTGACCTTCCCCTCCTGGTGCTCTGACCTTCCCCTCCTGGTGCTCCTGACCTTCCCCTCCTGGTGCTCCTGACCTTCCCCTCCTGGTGCTCCTGACCTTCCCCTCCTGTTGCTCCTGACCTTCCTCTCCTGTTGCTCCTGACCTTCTCCTCCTGTTGCTCCTGACCTTCCCCTCCTGTTGCTCCTGACCTTTCCCCTGTTGCTCCTGACCTTCCCCTCCTGGTGCTCCTGACCGCTCTCCTGTTGCTCCTGACCTTACCCTCCTGTTGCTCCTGACCTTCCCCTCCTGTTGCTCCTGACCTTCCCTCCTGGTGCTCCTGACCGCTCTCCTGTTGCTCCTGACCTTACCCTCCTGTTGCTCCTGACCTTCCCCTCCTGGTGCTCCTGACCTTACCCTCCTGTTGCTCCTGACCTTCCCCTCCTGTTGCTCCTGACCTTCCCCTCCTGGTGCTCCTGACCGCTCTCCTGTTGCTCCTGACCTTACCCTCCTGTTGCTCTTGACCTTCCCCTCCTGTTGCTCCTGACCTTCCCCTCCTGTTGCTCCTGAACTTCCCCTCCTGTTGCTCCTGACCTTCCCCTCCTGGTGCTCCTGACCGCTCTCCTGTTGCTCCTGATCTTACCCTCCTGTTGCTCCTGACCTTCCCCTCCTGGTGCTCCTGACCTTCCCCTACTGGTGCTCCTGACCTTCCCCTCCTGGTGCTCCTGACCTTCCCCTCCTGGTGCTCCTGACCTTCCCATCCTGGTGCTCCTGACCTTCCCTCCTGTTGCTGCTGACCTTCCCTCCTGTTGCTCCTGACCTTCCCCTCCTGTTGCTCCTGACCTTCCCCCTGGTGCTCCTGACCTTCCCCTACTGGTGCTCCTGACCTTCCCTTCCTGGTGCTCCTGACCTTCCCCTCCTGGTGCTCCTGACCTTCCCCTCCTGGTGCTCCTGACCTTCCCCTCCTGGTGCTCCTGACATTCCCCTCCTGGTGCTCCTGACCTTCCCCTCCTGGTGCTCCTAACCTTCCCCTCCTGGTGCTCCTGACCTTCCCCTCCTGGTGCTCCTGACCTTCCCCTCCTGGTGCTCCTGACCTTCCCCTCCTGGTGCTCCTGACCTTCCCCTACTGGTGCTCCTGACCTTCCCTCCTGGTGCTCCTGACCTTCCCCTCCTGGTGCTCCTGACCTTCCCATCCTGGTGCTCCTGACCTTCCCCTCCTGTTGCTGCTGACCTTCCCTCCTGTTGCTCCTGACCTTCCCCTCCTGTTGCTCCTGACCTTCCCTCCTGGTGCTCCTGACCTTCCCCTCCTGTTGCTCCTGACCTTCCCCTCCTGGTGCTCCTGACCGCTCTCCTGTTGCTCCTGACCTTACCCTCCTGTTGCTCCTGACCTTCCCCTCCTGGTGCTCCTGACCTTCCCTCCTGTTGCTCCTGACCTTCCCTCCTGTTGCTCCTGACCTTCCCCTCCTGGTGCTCCTGACCTTCCCCTCCTGGTGCTCCTGACCTTCCCCTCCTGGTGCTACTGACCTTCCCCTCCTGTTGCTCCTGACCTTCCCCTCCTGGTGCTCCTGACCTTCCCCTCCTGTTGCTCCTGACCTTTCCCTCCTGTTGCTCCTGACCTTCCCCTCCTGGTGCTCCTGACCGCTCTCCTGTTGCTCCTGACCTTACCCTCCTGTTGCTCCTGACCTTCCCCTCCTGTTGCTCCTGACCTTCCCCTCCTGGTGCTCCTGACCGCTCTCCTGTTGCTCCTGACCTTACCCTCCTGTTGCTCCTGACCTTCCCCTCCTGGTGCTCCTGACCTTCCCCTCCTGTTGCTCCTGACCTTCCCCTCCTGTTGCTCCTGACCTTCCCCTCCTGTTGCTCCTGACCTTCCCCTCCTGTTGCTCCTGACCTTCCCCTCCTGTTGCTCCTGACCTTCCCCTCCTGTTGCTCCTGACCTTCCCCTCCTGTTGCTCCTGACCTTCCCCTCTTGTTGCTCCTGACCTTCCCCTCCTGTTGCTCCTGACCTTCCCCTCCTGGTGCTCCTGACCTTCCCATCCTGGTGCTCCTCACCTTCCCATCCTGTTGCTCCTGACCTTCCCCTCCTGTTGCTCCTGACCTTCCCCTCCTGTTGCTCCTGACCTTCCCCTCCTGTTGCTCCTGACCTTCCCCTCCTGTTGCTCCTGACCTTCCCCTTCTGTTGCTCCTGACCTTCCCCTCCTGGTGCTCCTGACCGCTCTCCTGTTGCTCCTAATCTTACCCTCCTGTTGCTCTTGACCTTTCCCTCCTGTTGCTCCTGACCTTCCCCTCCTGTTGCTCCTGATCTTCCCTCCTGTTGCTCCTGACCTTCCCTCCTGGTGCTCCTGACCGCTCCTGTTGCTCCTGATCTTACCCTCCTGTTGCTCCTGACCTTCCCCTCCTGGTGCTCCTGACCTTCCCCTACTGGTGCTCCTGACCTTCCCCTCCTGGTGCTCCTGACCTTCCCCTCCTGGTGCTCCTGACCTTCCCATCCTGGTGCTCCTGACCTTCCCCTCCTGTTGCTGCTGACCTTCCCCTCCTGTTGCTCCTGACCTTCCCCTCCTGTTGCTCCTGACCTTCCCCTCCTGGTGCTCCTGACCTTCCCCTACTGGTGCTCCTGACCTTCCCTTCCTGGTGCTCCTGACCTTCCCCTCCTGGTGCTCCTGACCTTCCCCTCCTGGTGCTCCTGACCTTCCCCTCCTGGTGCTCCTGACATTCCCCTCCTGGTGCTCCTGACCTTCCCCTCCTGGTGCTCCTAACCTTCCCCTCCTGGTGCTCCTGACCTTCCCCTCCTGGTGCTCCTGACCTTCCCTCCTGGTGCTCCTGACCTTCCCTCCTGGTGCTCCTGACCTTCCCCTACTGGTGCTCCTGACCTTCCCCTCCTGGTGCTCCTGACCTTCCCCTCCTGGTGCTCCTGACCTTCCCATCCTGGTGCTCCTGACCTTCCCCTCCTGTTGCTGCTGACCTTCCCCTCCTGTTGCTCCTGACCTTCCCCTCCTGTTGCTCCTGACCTTCCCCTCCTGGTGCTCCTGACCTTCCCCTCCTGTTGCTCCTGACCTTCCCCTCCTGGTGCTCCTGACCGCTCTCCTGTTGCTCCTGACCTTACCCTCCTGTTGCTCCTGACCTTCCCCTCCTGGTGCTCCTGACCTTCCCCTCCTGTTGCTCCTGACCTTCCCCTCCTGTTGCTCCTGACCTTCCCCTCCTGCTGCTCCTGACCTTCCCCTCCTGGCTCCTGACCTTCCCCTCCTGGTGCTACTGACCTTCCCCTCCTGTTGCTCCTGACCTTCCCTCCTGGTGCTCCTGACCTTCCCCTCCTGTTGCTCCTGACCTTTCCCTCCTGTTGCTCCTGACCTTCCCCTCCTGGTGCTCCTGACCGCTCTCCTGTTGCTCCTGACCTTACCCTCCTGTTGCTCCTGACCTTCCCCTCCTGTTGCTCCTGACCTTCCCCTCCTGGTGCTCCTGACCGCTCTCCTGTTGCTCCTGACCTTACCCTCCTGTTGCTCCTGACCTTCCCCTCCTGGTGCTCCTGACCTTCCCCTCCTGTTGCTCCTGACCTTCCCCTCCTGTTGCTCCTGACCTTCCCTCCTGTTGCTCCTGACCTTCCCTCCTGTTGCTCCTGACCTTCCCCTCCTGTTGCTCCTGACCTTCCCCTCCTGTTGCTCCTGACCTTCCCCTCCGGTTGCTCCTGACCTTCCCCTCTTGTTGCTCCTGACCTTCCCCTCCTGTTGCTCCTGACCTTCCCCTCCTGGTGCTCCTGACCTTCCCATCCTGGTGCTCCTCACCTTCCCATCCTGTTGCTCCTGACCTTCCCCTCCTGTTGCTCCTGACCTTCCCATCCTGTTGCTCCTGACCTTCCCCTCCTGTTGCTCCTGACCTTCCCCTCCTGTTGCTCCTGACCTTCCCCTTCTGTTGCTCCTGACCTTCCCCTCCTGGTGCTCCTGACCGCTCTCCTGTTGCTCCTAATCTTACCCTCCTGTTGCTCTTGACCTTTCCCTCCTGTTGCTCCTGACCTTCCCCTCCTGTTGCTCCTGATCTTCCCCTCCTGTTGCTCCTGACCTTCCCCTCCTGGTGCTCCTGACCGCTCTCCTGTTGCTCCTGATCTTACCCTCCTGTTGCTCCTGACCTTCCCCTCCTGGTGCTCCTGACCTTCCCCTACTGGTGCTCCTGACCTTCCCCTCCTGGTGCTCCTGACCTTCCCCTCCTGGTGCTCCTGACCTTCCCATCCTGGTGCTCCTGACCTTCCCCTCCTGTTGCTGCTGACCTCCCCTCCTGTTGCTCCTGACCTTCCCCTCCTGTTGCTCCTGACCTTCCCCTCCTGGTGCTCCTGACCTTCCCTACTGGTGCTCCTGACCTTCCCCTCCTGGTGCTCCTGACCTTCCCCTCCTGGTGCTCCTGACCTTCCCCTCCTGGTGCTCCTGACCTTCCCCTCCTGGTGCTCCTGACCTTCCCCTCCTGTTGCTCCTGACCTTCCCCTCCTGTTGCTCCTGACCTTCCCCTCCTGTTGCTCCTGACCTTCCCCTCCTGTTGCTCCTGACCTTTCCCTCCTGTTGCTCCTGACCTTCCCCTCCTGGTGCTCCTGACCGCTCTCCTGTTGCTCCTGACCTTACCCTCCTGTTGCTCCTGACCTTCCCCTCCTGTTGCTCCTGACCTTCCCCTCCTGGTGCTCCTGACCGCTCTCCTGTTGCTCCTGACCTTACCCTCCTGTTGCTCCTGACCTTCCCCTCCTGGTGCTCCTGGTGCTCCTGACCTTCCCCTCCTGTTGCTCCTGACCTTCCCCTCCTGTTGCTCCTGACCTTCCCTTCCTGTTGCTCCTGACCTTCCCCTCCTGTTGCTCCTGACCTTCCCCTCCTGTTGCTCCTGACCTTCCCCTCCTGTTGCTCCTGACCTTCCCCTCCTGTTGCTCCTGACCTTCCCCTCTTGTTGCTCCTGACCTTCCCCTCCTGTTGCTCCTGACCTTCCCCTCCTGGTGCTCCTGACCTTCCCATCCTGGTGCTCCTCACCTTCCCATCCTGTTGCTCCTGACCTTCCCCTCCTGTTGCTCCTGACCTTCCCATCCTGTTGCTCCTGACCTTCCCCTCCTGTTGCTCCTGACCTTCCCCTCCTGTTGCTCCTGACCTTCCCCTTCTGTTGCTCCTGACCTTCCCCTCCTGGTGCTCCTGACCGCTCTCCTGTTGCTCCTGATCTTACCCTCCTGTTGCTCTTGACCTTCCCCTCCTGTTGCTCCTGACCTTCCCCTCCTGTTGCTCCTGATCTTCCCCTCCTGTTGCTCCTGACCTTCCCCTCCTGGTGCTCCTGACCGCTCTCCTGTTGCTCCTGATCTTACCCTCCTGTTGCTCCTGACCTTCCCCTCCTGGTGCTCCTGACCTTCCCCTACTGGTGCTCCTGACCTTCCCCTCCTGGTGCTCCTGACCTTCCCCTCCTGGTGCTCCTGACCTCCCCTCCTGTTGCTCCTGACCTTCCCCTCCTGTTGACTCCTGACCTTCCCCTCCTGTTGCTCCTGACCTTCCCCTCCCTGTTTGCTCCTGACCTTCCCCTCCTGTTGCTCCTGACCTTCCCTCCTGTTGCTCCTGACCATTCCCCTCCTGTTGCTCCTGACCTTCCCCTCTTGTTTGTTCTCCTGACCTTCCCCTCCTGTTGCTCTGACCTTCCCCTCCTGGTGCTCCCTGACCTTCCCATCCTGGTGCTCCTCACCTTCCATTCCTGTTGCTCCTGACCTTCCCCTCCTGTTGCTCCTGACCTTCCCATCCTGTTGCTCCTGACCTTCCCCTCCTGTTTGCTCCTGACCTTCCCCTCCTGTTGCTCCTGACCTTCCCCTCTGGGCTCCTGACCTTCCCTCCTGGTGCTCCTGACCGCTCTCCTGTTGCTCCTGATCTTACCCTCCTGTTGCTCTGACCTTTCCCTCCTGTTGCTCCTGACCTTCCCCTCCTGTTGCTCCTGATCTTCCCCTCCTGTTGCTCCTGACCTTCCCCTCCTGGTGCTCCTGACCGCTCTCCTGTTGCTCACTGATCTTACCCTCCTGTTGCTCCTGACCTTCCCCTCCTGGTGCTCCTGACCTTCCCCTACTGGTGCTCCTGACCTTCCCCTCCTGGTGCTCCTGACCTTCCCCTCCTGGTGCTCCTGACCTTCCCATCCTGGTGCTCCTGACCTTCCCCTCCTGTTGCTCCTGACCTTCCCCTCCTGGTGCTCCTGACCTTCCCCTCCTGTTGCTCCTGACCTTCCCTCCTGGTGCTCCTGACCTTCCCCTCCTGGTGCTCCTGACCTTCCCCTCCTGTGTGCTCCTGACCTTCCCCTCCTGGTGCTCCTGACCTTCCCCTCCTGGTGCTCCTGACCTTCCCCTCCTGGTGCTCCTGACCTTCCCCTCCTGTTGCTCCTGACCTTCCCCTCCTGTTGCTCCTGACCTTCCCCTCCTGGTGCTCCTGACCTTCCCCTCCTGGTGCTCCTGACCTTCCCCTCCTGGTGCTCCTGACCTTCCCCTCCTGGTGCTCCTGACCTTCCCCTCCTGGTGCTCCTGACCTTCCCCTCCTGGTGCTCCTGACCTTCCCCTCCTGTTGCTCCTGACCTTCCCCTCCTGTTGCTCCTGACCTTCCCCTCCTGTTGCTCCTGACCTTCCCCTCCTGGTGCTCCTGACCTTCCCCTCCTGGTGCTCCTGACCTTCCCTCCTGGTGCTCCTGACCTTCCCCTCCTGTTGCTCCTGACCTTCCCCTCCTGTTGCTCCTGACCTTCCCATCCTGTTGCTCCTGACCTTCCCCTCCTTTGCTCCTGACCTTCCCCTCCTGTTGCTCCTGAACTTCCCCTTCCTGTTGCTCCTGACCTTCCCTCCTGGTTGCTCCTGACCTTCCCTCCTGTTGCTCCTGACCTTACCCTCCTGTTGCTCCTGACCTTCCCTCCTGTTGCTCCTGACCTTCCCCTCCTGTTGCTCCTGATCTTCCCTCCTGTTGCTCCTGACCTTCCCCTCCTGTTGCTCCTGACCGTCTCTCCTGTTGCTCCTGATCTTACCCTCCTGTTGCTCCTGACCTTCCCTCCTGGTGCTCCTGACCTTCCCTCCTGTTGCTCCTGACCTTCCCCTCCTGTTGCTCCTGACCTTCCCCTCCTGGTGCTCCTGACCTTCCCCTCCTGGTGCTCCTGACCTTCCCCTCCTGGTGCTCCTGACCTTCCCCTCCTGGTGCTCCTGACCTTCCATCCTGGTGCTCCTGACCTTCCCCTCCTGTTGCTCCTGACCTTCCCCTCCTGTTGCTCCTGACCTTCCCCTCCTGTTGCTCCTGACCTTCCCCTCCTGGTGCTCCTGACCTTCCCCTACTGGTGCTCCTGACCTTCCCCTCCTGGTGCTCCTGACCTTCCCCTCCTGGTGCTCCTGACCTTCCCCTCCTGGTGCTCCTGACCTTCCCCTCCTGGTGCTCCTGACATTCCCCTCCTGGTGCTCCTGACCTTCCCCTCCTGGTGCTCCTAACCTTCCCCTCCTGGTGCTCCTGACCTTCCCCTCCTGGTGCTCCTGACCTTCCCCTCCTGGTGCTCCTGACCTTCCCCTCCTGGTGCTCCTGACCTTCCCCTACTGGTGCTCCTGACCTTCCCCTCCTGGTGCTCCTGACCTTCCCCTCCTGGTGCTCCTGACCTTCCCATCCTGGTGCTCCTGACCTTCCCCTCCTGTTGCTGCTGACCTTCCCCTCCTGTTGCTCCTGACCTTCCCCTCCTGTTGCTCCTGACCTTCCCCTCCTGGTGCTCCTGACCTTCCCCTACTGGTGCTCCTGACCTTCCCCTCCTGGTGCTCCTGACCTTCCCCTCCTGGTGTTCCTGACCTTCCCCTCCTGGTGCTCCTGACCTTCCCCTCCTGGTGCTCCTGACCTTCCCCTCCTGTTGCTCCTGACCTTCCCCTCCTGTTGCTCCTGACCTTCCCCTCCTGTTGCTCCTGACCTTCCCCTCCTGTTGCTCCTGACCTTTCCCTCCTGTTGCTCCTGACCTTCCCCTCCTGGTGCTCCTGACCGCTCTCCTGTTGCTCCTGACCTTACCCTCCTGTTGCTCCTGACCTTCCCCTCCTGTTGCTCCTGACCTTCCCCTCCTGGTGCTCCTGACGCTCTCCTGTTGCTCCTGACCTTACCCTCCTGTTGCTCCTGACCTTCCCCTCCTGGTGCTCCTGACCTTCCCTCCTGTTGCTCCTGACCTTCCCCTCCTGTTGCTCCTGACCTTCCCCTCCTGGTGCTCCTGACCTTCCCCTACTGGTGCTCCTGACCTTCCCCTCCTGGTGCTCCTGACCGTCCCCTCCTGGTGCTCCTGCCTTCCCCTCCTGTGCTCCTGACCTTCCCCTCCTGGTGCTCCTGACCTTCCCCTCCTGGTGCTCCTGACCTTCCCTCCTGGTGCTCCTGACCTTCCCCTCCTGGTGCTCCTGACCTTCCCCTCCTGGTGCTCCTGACCTTCCCCTCCTGGTGCTCCTGAACCTTCCCCTCCTGGTGCTCCTGACCTTCCCCCTCCTGGTGCTCCTGACCTTCCCTCCTGGTGCTCCTGACCTTCCCCTCCTGGTGCTCCTGACCTTTCCCATTCCTGGTGCTCCTGACCTTCCCCTCCTGGTGCTCCTGACCTTCCCCTCCTGGTGCTCCTGACCTTCCCCTCCTGGTGCTCCTGACCTTCCCCTCCTGGTGCTGCTGACCTTCCTAAACTTGTGCTCCTGAACCTTCCCCTCCTGGTGCTCCTGACCTTCCCCTCCTGGTGCTCCTGACCTTCCCTCCTGGTGCTCCGACCTTCCCCTCCTGGTGCTCCTGACCTTCCCCTCCTGGTGCTCCTGACCTTCCCCTCCTGTGCTCCTGACCTTCCCTCCTGGTGCTCCTGACCTTCCCCTCCTGGTGCTCCTGACCTTCCCCTCCTGTTGCTCCTGACTTCCCCTCCTGGTGTCTCCTGACCTTCCCCTCCTGTTGCTCCTGACCTTCCCCTCCTGTTGCTCCTGACCTTCCCCTCCTGTGCTCCTGACCTTCCCCTCCTGGTGGCTCCTGACCGCTTCCTCTGTTGCTCCTGACCTTCCCCTCCTGTTGCTCCTGACCTTCCCCTCCTGTTGCTCCTGACCTTCCCCTCCTGGTGCTCCTGACCTCCCTCCTGTGCTCCTGACCTTACCCTCCTGTTGCTCCTGACCTTCCCTCCTGGTGCTCCTGACCTTCCCCTCCTGTTGTCCTGACCTTCCCCTCCTGTTGCTCATGACCTTCCCTCCTGTTGCTCCTGACCTTCCCCTCCTGGTGCTCCTGACCTTCCCCTCCTGTTGCTCCTGACCTTCCCCTCCTGTTGCTCCTGACCTTCCCCTCCTGTTGCTCCTGACCTTCCCCTCTTGTTGCTCCTGACTTTCCCCTCCTGTTGCTCCTGACCTTCCCCTCCTGTTGCTCCTGATCTTCCCCTCCTGTTGCTCCTGACCTTCCCCTCCTGGTGCTCCTGACCGCTCTCCTGTTGCTCCTGACCTTCCCATCCTGTTGCTCCAGACCTTCCCCTCCTGTTGCTCCTGACCTTCCCCTCCTGTTGCTCCTGACCTTCCCCTTCTGTTGCTCCTGACCTTCCCCTCCTGGTGCTCCTGACCGCTCTCCTGTTGCTCCTGATCTTACCCTCCTGTTGCTCTTGACCTTCCCCTCCTGTTGCTCCTGACCTTCCCCTCCTGTTGCTCCTGATCTTCCCCTCCTGTTGCTCCTGACCTTCCCCTCCTGGTGCTCCTGACCGCTCTCCTGTTGCTCCTGATCTTACCCTCCTGTTGCTCCTGACCTTCCCCTCCTGGTGCTCCTGACCTTCCCCTTCTGGTGCTCCTGACCTTCCCCTCCTGGTGCTCCTGACCTTCCCCTCCTGGTGCTCCTGACCTTCCCCTCCTGGTGCTCCTGACCTTCCCCTCCTGTTGCTCCTGACCTTCCCCTCCTGTTGCTCCTGACCTTCCCCTCCTGTTGCTCCTGACCTTCCCCTCCTGTTGCTCCTGACCTTCCCCTCCTGTTGCTCCTGACCTTCCCCTCCTGTTGCTCCTGACCTTCCCCTCTTGTTGCTCCTGACCTTCCCCTCCTGTTGCTCCTGACCTTCCCCTCCTGGTGCTCCTGACCTTCCCATCCTGGTGCTCCTCACCTTCCCATCCTGTTGCTCCTGACCTTCCCCTCCTGTTGCTCCTGACCTTCCCATCCTGTTGCTCCTGACCTTCCCCTCCTGTTGCTCCTGACCTTCCCCTCCTGTTGCTCCTGACCTTCCCCTTCTGTTGCTCCTGACCTTCCCCTCCTGGTGCTCCTGACCGCTCTCCTGTTGCTCCTGATCTTACCCTCCTGTTGCTCTTGACCTTCCCCTCCTGTTGCTCCTGACCTTCCCCTCCTGTTGCTCCTGATCTTCCCCTCCTGTTGCTCCTGACCTTCCCCTCCTGGTGCTCCTGACCGCTCTCCTGTTGCTCCTGATCTTACCCTCCTGTTGCTCCTGACCTTCCCCTCCTGGTGCTCCTGACCTTCCCCTACTGGTGCTCCTGACCTTCCCCTCCTGGTGCTCCTGACCTTCCCTTCCTGGTGCTCCTGACCTTCCCATCCTGGTGCTCCTGACCTTCCCCTCCTGTTGCTGCTGACCTTCCCCTCCTGTTGCTCCTGACCTTCCCCTCCTGTTGCTCCTGACCTTCCCCTCCTGGTGCTCCTGACCTTCCCCTACTGGTGCTCCTGACCTTCCCCTCCTGGTGCTCCTGACCTTCCCCTCCTGGTGCTCCTGACCTTCCCCTCCTGGTGCTCCTGACCTTCCCCTCCTGGTGCTCCTGACATTCCCCTCCTGGTGCTCCTGACCTTCCCCTCCTGGTGCTCCTAACCTTCCCCTCCTGGTGCTCCTGACCTTCCCCTCCTGGTGCTCCTGACCTTCCCCTCCTGGTGCTCCTGACCTTCCCCTCCTGGTGCTCCTGACCTTCTCCTCCTGGTGCTCCTGACCTTCCCCTCCTGGTGCTCCTGACCTTCCCCTCCTGGTGCTCCTGACCTTCCCCTCCTGGTGCTCCTGACCTTCCCCTCCTGGTGCTCCTGACCTTCCCCTCCTGGTGCTCCTGACCTTCCCCTCCTGGTGCTCCTGACCTTCCCATCCTGGTGCTCCTGACCTTCCCATCCTGGTGCTCCTGACCTTCCCATCCTGGTGCTCCTGACCTTCCCATCCTGGTGCTCCTGACCTTCCCATCCTGGTGCTCCTGACCTTCCCCTCCTGGTGCTCCTGACCTTCCCCTCCTGGTGCTCCTGACCTTCCCATCCTGGTGCTGCTGACCTTCCCCTCCTGGTGCTCCTGACCTTCCCCTCCTGGTGCTCCTGACCTTCCCATCCTGGTGCTCCTGACCTTCCCATCCTGGTGCTCCTGACCTTCCCATCCTGGTGCTCCTGACCTTCCCCTCCTGGTGCTCCTGACCTTCCCCTCCTGGTGCTCCTGACCTTCCCATCCTGGTGCTCCTGACCTTCCCCTCCTGGTGCTCCTGACCTTCCCCTCCTGGTGCTCCTGACCTTCCCCTACTGGTGCTCCTGACCTTCCCCTCCTGGTGCTCCTGACCTTCCCCTCCTGGTGCTCCTGATCTTCCCCTCCTGGTGCTCCTGACCTTCCCCTCCTGGTGCTCCTGACCTTCCCATCCTGGTGCTCCTGACCTGAGCAAGGTCGAGTTAGAGTCCTTGAGGGTCTCTTCTCAGACTAGCCTCACCTGGTCCTGCTCCACGTTGATCGTTGGAATCTCCTCAATGCTTGAAACACTTTAAGGGACTCCTACGGTCCTCATCACATTTATAGTTTAGTGAATAATGGGCAACTCGGTGTTGGAGACACCTAGAGCTGAAGGCTTGAGTAAATGGTTGGCAGTATTCAGAAGTGGTTCAACGGAAACACCGCATAAAGCTTAACAGTAGTTCATTTACTACCTTAACCACTAACACAAAGGGTACTTGATTTACTTTAGATTAGCGTCAGAAAGGTTATGGTTGTATTAGTGAGACTCTTGACGTCTGGCTAATCGATTCTGATCCACTCGTGGAGTAACACCTAACTTAACACAGTTGACAGTCAATCATTAACACGGCAACCTAACTGCCGGTATGCAAAGGGATCACAGGAGTTCCAACCGGATACTCGGGTAATGATGATGTGCAATAACTCAACAAATACACTGTCAATGGGACAGGCAATAACATGCACAATAATAATATCACACAATAACTAAATGTGTGGTGTATGTGAAGCTCACAATCACAGACGAGTGTAATGTCGTGATACCACAGAGATAAACACACATACACCGTCGGGTGTCTTCACCAATACCTGTGTCAGGTATGAGAAAGTGAGAACTGTGGTTGATCCCTCAGATCAACACAGACACAATAATGCAATAACAATGACAAGATCTTGTATTTACAGGTAGGCTACCTCTCTTATTCACTCACTCACTCGGGCACATTTATGCAAGAACTCGTAGGTGGCCTGATGGCTGGTTTCCTCGTTACGACGTGAGACCATTGATGACAGGCTTTCCCACAAACCGTACTTTTTTTTTTTTTGAGATATATACAAGAGTTGTTACATTCTTGTACAGCCACTAGTACCTGTAGCGTTTCGGGCGTCCCTGGAATACGATCCCCGCCGCGAAGAATCGTTGAATCGTACTTGACACGGGGGTACTCGCAGGAGGGCGTGGTGTATGTCAACAGACACACGCACACACTTGATGGCACTGGCGGTGAGTAACGGTGGTGACGTCACGTAGTACAGTGAGGGCAGCGGCTGGCGGCTCGAGGCTACATGATCGGGACAGAGTGGCGGCTGGCGGCGGCTGATTATATGGTACCATGCGGTACACTGTGGTAAAGTCACACACAGATTACTTAGGCAGCGGCACTGCCTTAGTTCACTCTAGGTCACTCACAGACGATCTCCAGCTGTCACCAGGGGTTACTTAATACCAGTCTGTTTCGCTCTGGTGATTTGTCACTAGGCTTCTGAACAATATAGTCACATTCGCAATTCCGGGCGAGCGTTGGTATATTGAAAAGATGCTGAATTTAACTTGATGGTGAGGAATATATGGTGTTCTTCTGTCTATTGGCCGATAGACAGAACAGGACACGTCCTCTATGCATGGGCTCCCTCACGTGAATGCTCTTGCCAGAGGGTGTAGAGCATCTCATGGGACACACACAAGGGATTACAATTGACCAATGGCATTGCAGCAAAAGAGCGGGAACCAATCATATTGATCGCTTCATGATCAGTAGCAGAGGTGATGTCACGACCACGTCACAGTTGTTATTCTATTTCGCACCAGTTCAGGCTGACCCCAGAGGTCAGTCTGTCGCCTCGCTGGCGTCCCCTCTCCCTCTCTCACGCCTGGCACCTCCTGTGTACTCTCTGACCCTGTAGCAATATGCTTAACTTCCCTGTATCTACTTCCTGCCTGGACATACGGCGGTCTCTGTATTATAAACGTATTCCTGGTTAAGTGGGCATCCTGGAGATACCCAACACGCCAGTTTACTATCCAGGGTTAACAGAGTTTGTGGGTTTGTGCACGATAGCGGTGCACTGTTCACTGCAATGAGCCATTCAAGTCAGCTGTGGGAGAATCCTGAGAGACCATCCTCTCACATCACCCCCCAACGAAAGACCGAGCTCCACAGAGTGGTGACTTGTTCTACACTCTCACACCGCTGACGCACGTGCACGTACTGAGTGCACGTGGTGCGGGTGGGTCTAGCGGACCCCGTTTTCTATACTTCTAGGCGAGGCGGGTCCTCGTCTAGACTATTTCCTTCTGGTAAGTGAGGAATTTCTTCAGTCACCGGGTCACATGCGGCTATCTGTTCATGTCTTGAGCAGGCACTGTGGTCGGACAGAGCTCCAGCTCTAGGTCGGCTCAACGCCTCGAAACCCTGAGTGGCGCTAGTCTGTCCACTGCCTCTCTCCACCTGTGTCATGCCTGAAACATCAGAGACACACTGGGAACCAGTGTCCGGTGATTCGTGTCGCATTACCTCGCTCATGTCTCCCTCGTTCGACGTCTCGTTACTCACCCCTGACCTACTCAACCAGTCAGCACCTACTGCTGAGAGCAGTGGGTGGTCGATCGGCCCTGTCGATGTCGAGCCCCGTGGTCCTCTCCTGTTCTTACGTTTTACATGCTTCTTCGGCTTTGTGGACCCATCTACAGGTGGGTCCTCGTAGCGTTTGAGCATGTTGACGTGGTACTTCTTCCTGGCACCATCGACGTCGAGCACATAGTTTAACGAGTGCGAGCACTCCACTACCGTGAATGGGCCCTTCCACTGCAGCAAGAGCTTGTTCCTGCTGGTGGGAAGTAACAAAAGTACCTTGCCACCTACACCGAACTTGCGTTCTTTTGTTTTTTTATCGTATCTTTGCTTCTGATACTCCTTTCCTTTTGCTAGCTGTTCCTGGGCCAGCTGACAGGTGTTCTCCAGCCATTTCCGTAGATCGATGACGTACTCGTATGTCGTCTTGGTTTCAGGGGTACAGTCATCGCCTGTACCCCAGTCACAGGTTCTTCAGTACCTGCAGAGGGCCTTTAACTGTGCGACCGTACAGAAGCTCGTACGACCGTACAGGGTGAGAACCCTGTGTTAGCCTGTGGCACCTCCCTGTAGACAAACAACAAAGGGTTGATATACCTGGGCCACTCCCGAGGCTATTCGATGCACATTCTCTTCAACATCTTCTTGAGAGTGCCATTGAAGCGTTCTACCAAACCGTTTTCCACAGCATGATACGGCGTGGTGAGGGGATGCTCTCGCTGTGAGCAGACGTCTGACTTGGTCCATCATCTCGCTGGTAAACTGTGTCCCTCGGTCGCATTGGATCCACTCAGGTGTACCAAGGCGACTGAAAAAACCTGCCAAGGCTTCCGCTACCGTTGTCGTCTAGATGTTCTTCAGGGCAGCTGCTGCAGGGTACCTTGTTGCGTGATCGACCATGGTCAGGATGTACTTACTGCCGTCTGTTGCACTCGGTATGATCGGACCAACCAGATCAATGCTGACCAGCTTGAACACTGGTCAGCATTGGGAAAGGGCTGAAGCTTCCCGGGCTTCACCTGTCCTCGATCAGTAGTGCGCTGACAGGTGTCACAGGAGCGATTGTAACGCTGTATTTCCCCAGTAATTCCTGGCCAGTAGAACACAGCATGTATCCGCGCACTGGTCTTTAAGTGACCCATATGACCTCCCATCAAAGCTTCATGCCCTAACCGGAACACAGCCAGTCTATGGTCCTGTGGAACAACAAGTTGGTCAAAAGTGTCGTGGGGCATCTCAACTCTGCGCACGAGTTTCCCATTATGGTGCAAGTACCAGTACTTGCGTTCCTGGTGTGGAAAACTTTTTTCTCCTCAGCATACCTATACTCACCTATTTGTACTCACCTAGTTGTGTTTGCGGGGGTTGAGCTCTGGCTCTTTGGTCCCGCCTCTCAACCGTCAATCAATAGGTGTACAGATTCCTGAGCCTATCGGGCTCTGTCATATCTACACTTGAAACTGTGTATGGAGTCAGCCTCCACCACATCACCCCCTAATGCATTCCATTTGTCAACCACTCTGACACTAAAAAAGTTCTTTCTAATATCTCTGTGGCTCATTTGGGCACTCAGTTTCCACCTGTGTCCCCTTGTACGTGTTCCCCTTGTGTTAAATAGACTGTCTTTATCTACCCTATCAATCCCCTTCAGAATCTTGAATGTGGTGATCATGTCCCCCCTAACTCTTCTGTCTTCCAGCGAAGTGAGGTTTAATTCCCGTAGTCTCTCCTCGTAGCTCATACCCCTCAGCTCGGGTACTAGTCTGGTGGCAAACCTTTGAACCTTTTCCAGTTTAGTCTTATCCTTGACTAGATATGGACTCCATGCTGGGGCTGCATACTCCAGGATTGGCCTGACATATGTGGTATACAAAGTTCTGAATGATTCTTTACACAAGTTTCTGAATGCCGTTCGTATGTTGGCCAGCCTGGCATATGCCGCTGATGTTATCCGCTTGATATGTGCTGCAGGAGACAGGTCTGGCGTGATATCAACCCCCAAGTCTTTTTCCTTCTCTGACTCCTGAAGAATTTCCTCTCCCAGATGATACCTTGTATCTGGCCTCCTGCTCCCTACACCTATCTTCATTACATTACATTTGGTTGGGTTAAACTCTAACAACCATTTGTTCGACCATTCCTTCAGCTTGTCTAGGTCTTCTTGAAGCCTCAAACAGTCCTCTTCTGTTTTAATCCTTCTCATAATTTTAGCATCGTCCGCAAACATTGAGAGAAATGAATCGATACCCTCCGGGAGATCATTTACATATATCAGAAACAAGATAGGACCGAGTACAGAGCCCTGTGGGACTCCACTGGTGACTTCACGCCAATCGGAGGTCTCACCCCTCACCGTAACTCTCTGCTTCCTATTGCTTAGATACTCCCTTATCCACTGGAGCACCTTACCAGCTACACCTGCCTGTCTCTCCAGCTTATGTACCAGCCTCTTATGCGGTACTGTGTCAAAGGCTTTCCGACAATCCAAGAAAATGCAGTCCGCCCAGCCCTCTCTTTCTTGCTTAATCTGTGTCACCTGATCGTAGAATTCTATCAAGCCTGTAAGGCAAGATTTACCCTCCCTGAATCCATGTTGGCGATTTGTCACGAAGTCCCTTCTCTCCAGATGTGTTACCAGGTTTTTTCTCACGATCTTCTCCATCACCTTGCATGGTATACAAGTCAAGGACACTGGCCTGTAGTTCAGTGCCTCTTGTCTGTCGCCCTTTTTGTATATTGGGACCACATTCGCCGTCTTCCATATTTCTGGTAGGTCTCCCGTCTCTAGTGACTTACTATACACTATGGAGAGTGGCAAGCAAAGTGCCTCTGCACACTCTTTCAGTACCCATGGTGAGATCCCATCTGGACCAACAGCCTTTCTAACATCCAGATCCAGCAGGTGTCTCTTGACCTCCTCTCTCGTAATTTCGAACTCCTCCAAGGCCGCCTGGTTTACCTCCCTTTCTCCTAGCACAGTGACCTCACCCTGTTCTATTGTGAAGACCTCCTGGAACCTCTTGTTGAGTTCCTCACACACCTCTCTGTCATTCTCTGTATACCTGTCCTCGCCTGTTCTAAGTTTCAGTACCTGTTCTTTTACTGTTGTTTTCCTTCTGATGTGACTGTGGAGTAGCTTTGGTTCAGTCTTGGCTTTGTTTGCTATATCATTTTCAAAATTTTTCTCTGCTTCTCTTCTCACCCTGACGTACTCATTCCTGGTTCTCTGGTATCTCTCTCTGCTTTCTGGTGTTCTGTTATTCCGGAATTTCCTCCACGCCTTTTTGTTCAGTTTCTTCGCTTCGATACATGCCCTATTATACCATGGATTCTTCTGTTGCTTCTCGGATTTTTCCCTTTGGGCCGGGATGAACCTGTTTACTGCCTCCTGACACTTTTGGGTAACATAGTCCATCATACCCTGTACAGACTTGTCTCTGAGGTTTGTGTCCCAAGGTATTTCACTTAGGAAACTTCTCATCTGTTCATAATTCCCCTTTCGGTATGCCAGCCTTTTGATTCCTAGTTCTTTTTTGGGGGAGATAAGTCCTAGCTCTACCAAGTACTCAAAGTTCAGTACACTGTGGTCACTCATTCCCAAGGGCGCTTCCATCTTAACTTCCCTTATATCCCATTCATTTAGGGTAAATATCAAATCAAGCATTGCTGGTTCATCTTCTCCTCTCATTCTTGTTGGTTCTTTGGTGTGCTGGCTTAGAAAGTTTCTTGTTGCCACGTCCAGCAGCTTAGCTCTCCATGTTTCTGGTCCTCCATGCGGGTCTCTGTTCTTCCAATCTATCTTCCCATGGTTGAAGTCTCCCATAATTAGTAATCCATATCCATTCCTGCTAGCAACAGAAGCTGCTCTTTCTATTATGTTAATGGTGGCCATGTTGTTTCTATCATATTCCTGTCTAGGTCTTCTGTCATTTGGTGGTGGATTATATATGACTGCGACTATAATTTTTTTCCCTCCATTTGTTACAGTACCTGCTATGTAGTCACTGAAACCTTCACAGCCCTGAATATCCATCTCCTCAAAATCCCAGCCTTTTCTTACCAGCAGAGCTACACCACCCCCACCTCTTCCTTCCCTCTCTTTCCTCATAACATAATAGTCCTGTGGGAACACTGCATTTGTTATCGTTTTCGTGATCTTTGTTTCTGTGAGGCTATTATGTCTGGGTTTTCCTCTAGTACCAGTTCTCCAAGCTCATTTGCTTTATTTGTAATTCCATCTATGTTAGTGTACATCGCTTTGAGGCTCACTTTCTTCTGTCCCTTCTCAAATCGCCTCCTTGGTGAGTGTTCTGCTGGTGGGGGAGGCTGTTCCATGGTTGTGAGGACCTGTGAGGTGGATAACAGGGTCTCAGAGGATACTGGGATGAGGGGCGGGGATCCAGTGAAGGGGGAGGGACAGGGAGGGTATGGGGTGAAAGGGGAGGGAGGACGGGAAGGAAAGGGGGGGAGGGAGGACTCGGGAGGAGGGGAGGGGTAGAAGGGTGGGGATTGGGTGTGGGGGGAGGGAGATTTGGCTGAACATTTGAGTGGGGGCAGGGAGGGTTTGGGGTAGAGGGGTTTTCTATGCAGAGGAGGGAGGCGGGGTTGTCCTCCCTTCTGGTGTTACTGGGTAGCTGGTTGTGGGTTCCCCCCTCGCCTCTGGGGGTGTTGTGCTGGGAGCTGTAACTTCCTGGTTTTCCCCTCTCGCCCTGCGCCTCTTCCTTGCTTCTGCCGCCACGGCTCTCTCCTCCCTTGTCATGTCTCTCTGGAGGAATACATTTTTTAATTTTCCCACGTTTTTCAGGGAGCTCTTCCTTGATAGGATCTTCTCTTTTGTGTTCTCGTTTGCAAACACTATCTTTATCATTCGGTCTCGGTCTTTGTTGTACCGGCCTAGCCTGAAAACCTTCTCAATGCTATGCTCAGCCCCTTCCATGTCTAGTGCCTTTAGTACTTCATTCACTGCTGCTTTGTCCTTGTCATTCCACTCTGTCCTATTAGATCCTTCCTGCTCCTTAATACCCACAGCAACCACTGATCTGTTCCTTTCCAGCAGTTGGCTAGTGGAGCGGGCCGCCTCCTGCGAGGTGGCTGCTTTCATGGCCACCTCCATCACTGCAGTCATTACTTCAGAGTTATTTTTTTTTAGTATTTCCGCAAATGTTGATTTTATTGTGGCATTCTCATCCAGAAAACTATTACCACCTTCTCCCTGGGTGGTTTTCTGATTCTCAGCCTCGATACCATTCTCTTTGAGGGCTCTAATCTCCTCCTTTGCTGCTGTCAGCTCTCTTTTCAGGTTGCTTATTTCGTTCTTCATTTCCTGCATCATTTCTTGCATCTCACTCTTGATGTCCTCCAGAAACTGGGCGAACATTTCCTTCATCTCGTCACCTTGGCTCTTTCCTGTTCCCCTGGGACCTCTGGCTGCCATGTTTGACCCTGGTGGGATGGGGGAGGGAGAGAGAGAGAGAGAGGAAGAGAGAGAGAAAGAGAGAGAAAGGGAGTGATAAAGGGAGAGATAAATGGGTGGGTGGGGGGGGATCCGACCCTTCCACTGAAGTGAGAAGAAAGTAGAAGGGGAGGGGGGTAGGAGATGGAGAGAGAGGCGGGAGGGAGAGAGAGGAGAGGGAGAGAGTGGGTGAGGGAGAGAGCGGGTGAGGGAGAGAGCGGGTGAGGGAGAGAGGGAGGGAGGTGTGTGTGTGTGTGTGAGCAGAGAGGGAGGGGGAAGGAAAGAGAGGGAGGGAGAGAGGGAGGGAGGGAGGGAGGGAGAGAGAGAGAGAGAGAGAGAGAGAGAGAGAGAGAGGGAGGGAGGGAGGGAGGGAGAGAGAGAGAGAGAGAGAGAGAGAGAGAGAGAGAGAGAGAGAGAGAGAGAGAGAGAGAGAGAGAGAGAGAGAGAGAGAGAGAGAGAGAGAGAGAGAGAGAGAGAGAGAGAGAGAGAGAGAGAGAGAGAGAGAGAGAGAGAGAGAGAGAGAGAGAGAGAGAGAGAGAGAGAGAGAGAGAGAGAGAGAGAGAGAGAGAGAGAGAGAGAGAGAGAGAGAGAGAGAGAGAGAGAGAGAGAGAGAGAGAGAGAGAGGGAGAGAGAGAGAGAGAGAGAGAGAGAGAGAGAGAGAGGTAGAGAGAGAGAGAGAGAGAGGTAGAGAGAGAGAGAGAGAGAGAGAGAGAGAGAGAGAGAGAGAGAGAGAGAGAGAGAGAGAGAGAGAGAGAGAGAGAGAGAGAGAGAGAGAGAGAGAGAGAGAGAGAGAGAGAGAGAGAGAGAGAGAGAGAGAGAGAGAGAGAGAGAGAGAGAGAGAGAGAGAGAGAGAGAGAGAGAGAGAGAGAGAGAGAGAGAGAGAGAGAGAGAGAGAGAGAGAGAGAGAGAGAGAGAGAGAGAGAGAGAGAGAGAGAGAGAGAGAGAGAGAGAGAGAGAGAGAGAGAGAGAGAGAGAGAGAGAGAGAGAGAGAGAGAGAGAGAGAGAGAGAGAGAGAGAGAGAGAGAGAGAGAGAGAGAGAGAGAGAGAGAGAGAGAGAGAGAGAGAGAGAGAGAGAGAGAGAGAGAGAGAGAGAGAGAGAGAGAGAGAGAGAGAGAGAGAGAGAGAGAGAGAGAGAGAGAGAGAGAGAGAGAGCAGGAGAGAGAGAGCAGGAGAGAGAGAGCAGGAGAGGGAGAGCAGGAGAGAGATAGTGGGAGTGGGAGAGAGGGAGTGGGAGAGAGGGAGTGGGAGAGAGGGAGAGTGGGGAGGGGAAGAGTGTGTGTATCTCAGATCTGTATCTGTATGTGAGTGTGTGTGTGTACCTATGTATCTGGGCTAGTGTTGGGTCGCTCCCTTGGGCATCAATAAACTCCTTTTCAGACACTCTCTGAATGTCTCGTAATTTCAGAGGTTTTTCTGGGCGAGTCAGCTTGTTGCTCTCTGACCTGGTAGAGACAGCTGCCACGAACGAGTTACCTGTTAATGGAGTTGCTGTCGCTTCAACCAGAGGTTTTGCTTCTCTGTCCATTACTTTACAGCTTGCTTTCTCTCCCTTATTCTTCAGCTGGGCGAGGGTGTGGTCATTCCCTGTGACGTCACCCCCAGGCGAGTCACCCGTTGCAGCAGCTGACTGAGGGCGGCTGCACTCCTCACTTTCCCCCGTTTTCTTTAAGGGTGAACTAGGGCAATCAGAGCCTCCCGGAACATTCCACAATAAGAGTCCATATACAGCACGTTCCTGTTGAACGGCACAAATTTTTTCTTTGATGTAAGGAACCCACGATCGACCCACACATACACCTCCACCATCTCTTTAGAATAGCCGTTTGGGAATTTGACATAGATATATGTCTACCTACCTACCTACCTACCAGTTTATAGAACTCACTCCCTACTGAATTGAAAAGCTGTCCAACTTTTACATCATTCAAAATCAATACTAAAAAGTACCTAATTTCATCTTCATAGTTTTTCACTTTTGCCTTAAAATTGCACTGTATCAATTGCTACCCAATCTCCCAACCTTTATGTTCCCAATTTGAACATCTTTACCATTGTGACCATTGCTGTTTTCTTATATGTGCTGCCAATCTGTTGTATGGTGTTTATAAATCTTGTTTATCTGTATCTTTTGCTACCCAGTCTCCCAATCTTTATGTACCCAATCTGAACATCTTTACCATTGTGATCATTGCTGTCTTATATGTGCTGTCAATCTGCTGTATGGTGTCTATTAACCTTGTTTAAATTACTAATCAAGCTGTCAATGTAATCAATCAGAGCTTTAATATAACAATGTGCTTTAATATACTTACTTATCTCTCTCATCTCATTTTTCTCTTGTAATGTATCTTTATCATTTATCAATTCTGATAGAAATTACCTACTTAAAATTATCTGCTAGATTAAGGACCTGCCCGAAACGCTGCGCGTACTAGTGTCTTTACAAGAATGTAAATACTGTACTATCCAATGTATTCTCACAAACCCAATGTACCTTCATGTATATATATAAATAAATAAATAAATAAATAAATAAATACCTGTCTCAGATCCTGGCTTTACTAGGCTTTTTCTCACCATGTGGGTAGTGGCGCCTTTGTCACGGAAGATTTTCGCCGATTTTCCGTTAACATTTCCGTCCACCACCTCAAGGGTCCAAGCTAGTGGATCCTTTCCAACGTTGGGATGTGTCTTACCACTTGAGCTCACACCTGCTATGTAACCTGATTTCGGGTTTGCCTTGCAATCAGCTACCTGATGACCTGGCTTACCACAGGTGTAGCACTTGTGCACATGCTTGTTGGAGGAGTTTCCCTGCTCCCCCGACACACCAGTCTTAGGCTTAGCTCCCTCGCCAGCACCTGTAGCATGATGCTGCTCGTGCGGCTTCACCCCTTTCACCTGTCTCCTGACCCCAGCCCACAGATCACCTTGCTTGGCCATAGACAGATTCGACACAACTTCCTGCTCTTTGAGCTTGACACGCAGAGACGATTAGCATGCTTCTAAAAACAGTTCGCGAATCATCAGTTGATAGAACTCCATGCTCCCAGGAGCAGTCTCCATGAGTTCACAGTAACGGTTTAGACTCAATTCTAACCGCTGATTTATATTAGCACATATGTCTCCCTTTTTGCAATTGAGCCCTACGGAAATTCTCTAGCATCCGGTCTGCAGTGATGCCAAAACCGTTCAGCAGCACTGTTGTCAATGCCTCGTAATCTCCGCGCGCACCCAGACTGTGGTAGATGGTTAGTGCGATACCTTTTAACAATGCACTAAGAGCGAGTGCCCACTTTGATCTTTCCCACCCACAATCAGCGGCGTGACCTTCGAAACGCTTGATGTATGCATCCATCGAGTCGCCCCTTTCATCAAAGTTAGCTAATTTAGATAGTTTGACAGTCTTACCTTGTTCAACGTTAGTCTCTGGTGAACGACCACTTGTCTGGTCATTCTGCTTCGATTGCAACTGCATGCGAGCTATGTGTTCAGTACTCTCTCTGTTCTGCTGATCAGTCCAGCATTTGTTTTCTCTCTCCTGCTGATCACTCCACAGTTTACTTTCTCTCTCCTGCTGATCAGTCCAGCATTTGTTTTCTCTCTCCTGCTGATCAGTCCATAGTTTGCTTTCTCTCTCCTGCTGATCAGTCCACAGTTTGCTTTCTCTGTCCTGCTGATCAGTCCAGAGTTTCATAGCTTGCTCTGCTACTTTATTCTGTTCGAATCCCAACCCCTTAACCTGGTCGCGGTATTCCTCTAAGGTGAATAAGTGTGAGCCTGTAATACCTACTCTTTGAGTTGGTGTCGTCCACAAGGACCTTTTGGGCAGAGATTCTTCCCCGTAGAATCCCCCCAACGAAGTATTTAAAGGGCAAGATTCCCGTGTGACTCTGTTTTCTTCCACAGCGCGCGTAATTCAAGTGACATAATTCTCGGTGACGTCACCCACAGGGGTCTCTACCTCCAAGTTGTCTCTCACTGGGGTCTCTCCCACTGTGTTATCTCTCACCGGGGTCTCACCACCGATAGCTGTTACAACCCTTGAGACTTAGTACGGTTCTTTCCCGCAGTGATTAATTATATTAAATCGGCCTTGCCAACATGTGTCTAGGGGTAAAGGAATAAAACACTGCATAACTTGGGGAAACAATATATCTATGCTAAGGATGACAAACATAACAATTAAATGGTACAGGTAATAGCCAGAAATATTCTTTAGCATGCAATAATATAATACAAACTCGTTATTGAGCATTGAGCAATATTACCAGCACATGAAGTACTTAATGGAATAAATGCACAATCATCTAACCAGAGAATTAACCGAGTATTAGCTAAAATAACAATAACCACGGACTTAACTTAAAATACATGTCTCCTCCCGATCAACTCTGCCACGCCTCTGACCAAGCGTCTCTTTCCAGGGCAGGCGTCTACCACAATGTCAACTAAACATCCACATAAACTATTGTGGAAATTCTACTAACAAAATGTAGTACTAATATTCAAATCATTATTAATCTTAAGAGTATTAAATACTGTTACATCGCTCAATATAATTTACTGGCAAACAATAATAAGAATTAATCAAGGTTGAACTATAAACACTCGCTTGACATCAAGTTCCCACACTGGCCACATCCAAATATGGTCAACTCCCCACACGGAGAAACCAACATGAAAATACTTGCACAAAAGCCTCATACAATATAATGCAACTCAGGCACACTACAGCATGCTACAATATATAACATACAATAATCTATCATCATACAACTGGATACTATATTAATTATAGAACAAGACAATAAAGTATATAAGCATCAAGAGTAATGTTAGAATCCTAGTAAGATTCGTAACAATAGCCTCATCCAGTATGATGAGACTTGCGCATGCCACCTTAGTACTACCCTGCATGTGTGTTTGTAGCATCCCCTCTTCCATGGCCCTCGTGTGCTGCTCCACTCATTCTTTACACTCTTGCTCAGTAAGAGTGTTGTAGTCATCAGGTCTATGAGCGGTCAAGGCCAGGCAAAGATGCAGGTGACGCTGTTTGAACTTGAACTCTCCACACTCAGACATACTGGTGGTGTGTGTGTACCTAACAGGGCATTAAACGTCCTCTGAATACTGCTCGTCACTTTTGAATTTTCAGGGAAATTTAAGTGCGAAACTTTACTTTACAACCTAGCTCATAGGTTCCAACTAAGCCCCACGTTGGGCGCCAGATGTGGGGTTTTCTATTTTGCTTTCTCGACTGCAATGCGTACGTCATCAATGTACATGTGGCAGACACTTCACGAAGCTCTCGGAATCAGCAGAGAAAATGCGAGAGCAACCGTACAGGGCCTGGGAGCAAGGTCGAGTTAGAGTCCTTGAGGGTCTCTTCTCAGACTATCCTCACCTGGTCCTGCTCCACGTTGATCGTTGGAATCTCCTCAATGATTTAACACTTTAAGGGACTCCTACGGTCCTCATCACATTTATAGTTATGTGAATTAGGCAACTTGGTGTTGGAGACACCTGGAGCTGAAGGCTTGAGTAAATAGTTGGCAGTATTCAGAAGTGGTTCACCGGAAACACCGCATAAAGCCTAACAGTAGTTTATTTACTAACTTAACCACTAACACAAAAGATGCTTGATTTACTTTAGATTGGCGTCAGAAAGGCTATGGTGTCATTAGCGAGACTCTTGACGTCTGGCTAATCGATTCGGATCCACTCATGGCGAAACACCTAACTTAACACAGTTGACAGCCAATCATTAACACTATCATTGCTATCTAATTATTTTAGATAGCAATGACGAGTAATTCTTTGAAAATTCTTTGGAGACGATTCCTAACCTATACTTCTTCTCAAGGTCATGTTTTTTATTAATAGATTTAAGTATTCCCTCTGTAAGCCCAGGATTGTTTAGCCTTTTAGTTGGGACTTGTTTCATTAGCATAGGACAGTGGGTGTTATAAAGGCCGAGAGTTTTTGAAGAAAAGATTACACTGCTAGGTTGATGTCCCCTATGTTACCTAATTCGGACTCCCAGTTGACATTAGCAGCAGCAGCTATAAAATTGCCTAGTCTCTAGTTCTAATTACTTTTAAGCATGTTAGTTCTTGGTGGTAGTAAAGAGCAGTACCACCACCTCTCTGAATTGGTCGACAGTTGTGAATTGCTGAGTAGTTTGGCATGTTAAAGAGTTGAGTAGTATCCTCTTTTAACCACGTTTCAGTAAGCATAATAAAAGAGAATTTGTTGTCAATAGTTTCAATCAAGGCACTAACATCATCGAAGTGTTTGCTTAGAGATCTTACATTCAAGTTAATTACAGAGATATTGTGATTATGTGTTAATACATTGTTTACATCATGTGCTGTAAAATATCTGCAATTTTGATCATTAAAGTGATGATTGTCATAGATAGTGGATATGAGGTTTAGTTCTGGGTTCTTTGCATAAGAAGGCTGGTTGTAGGAAAACAAGGCAAGAATGGCAATTACAAAATAAAAATTGTATATAAAAGGTGGGAATTAATAAAAATATAAACAAGACTATACAAGACAAACACAAAATGAACAAAAAAATGAAAAATGAGGTAGAATGCTTACAAGTACTCTCAGGTACACTGTAAGTAATAATTTGCAATTTGAGACACAGGCAAAGCCAGGGGTACAATGGAGTAAGGGAGTATGGCGAGGCTAGGCAACCTAGATAATAAATGAAAGCAAAGAAAAAAGTTGAATAATGAACATAGGCAAATTTAATGTAATGATTATTAACCATAAATAGTTTAGTTATGATCCTATAATTAATAAGAACTAATGAAAATATTAATGCACTCAATTAATTAAGTCCAATAAATGATTAATAAAAATTTAATTTAAAAAAGTGTAACAAAGAGACTTTGGATACGTAGCCCACACTAGGTGACATGGGGGGGGGGTAATTATGTTGACTCAATGAGAGTGATAATAAGGTGGGACAAACCACATTGGGAGAGGAAAGTGTTGATGTTATCCTCATTAGCAATTGTAAACATTGCTATTGTAAACTTCAGTAGCCTAGACCTACTGAAGTTTTTCTTACTTTAATCAAGCCATCTCTAACGAAGCACTGATGAATCGCATCTGGGTTTTGATAACGAATTTGACGCAGGCGGTGGAGGAGTTGCTGTCTTTTTCTAGTCAAGCACTCGTTGATGTATAATCCCTTTCGTTGGGATGCAGCTGTCCGGACAAGATGAGATTTTATGGACTGGGAAGCTAGCTTGAGGCGAATTTTTCGCTGGTTTTGTCCTGATGGATTCTTTTTGCCTACTCTGTAGGCAGCAATAATGTCTGTTTTATTTAGAGTGACACGCAATTCGTCTTTTATGAGAGCATGAACTATTTCAATACACTTTTCACCTTCACGTTCCACAGAAATATCTTAGGACGACACAACAACAGAGTCAAGCAACTTTTGCTGATCTTGTTCATCCTGGGAGATGGAATGTTGGGCGGATAATGCACTTATACATACAGTCATTTTGTTGAGAGCTTCCTCTTGATTTTTATGGCTTCATCAGTTTTCAGATGTATGTTTTCCTCGCGGAGATCATTCAAGTCATGCTGGAGTTGATCTTGGCTAGCCTTATAGTTTCTAATATCCTCGCGAAGAAGGTTTTTTCTTGTTGTTGTTGATGAAGGTTCAAGCGGTTCGCTTGGTTCTCAATTTGAAAACTCAGGATGATCGTATTTTGAGTCTCAAGGACTAGGCACAACTTTTTGAACCACTGATTCTTGGCCCAGTTAGGGAAATCCAGTGAAATCTTTAATTTCGTAAAGTGGGATGTAAGCATGAAATCAAGAGAGGATTGAGAGGACACAGCTCCCTGGCTCAATGATAGGGTAGAGGGGAGAGCTTCACCGCCGCCGCGGGCCCCAGAGCTTCCAGACGGAGAAACACGAAGGCTGTCAGTGTTGGTCGGGATGGATACCTTGTTACTCTTATTTCCCTGCAGTCTTGTTTTTGGGAGACATGATTAGTTGAGAATGGGACTGGGGTATATGTTGTGGCTGAAACTTGCGTCAGGCAGCGCGGAGGCGGGCAGAGGCGGGCAGCAGGCACTGGTACTCACAGTCGTAGAGGATTGTTTTGAATTTTGTTTGAGATGGAATGAGTTGATTTGGGTTGGTTACTGTGAATGTGCTATGACATGCTTGGACTCCATGTACTTAGCTGCCTGTGGGTGGTGGTCTACATCATCTGGGGGTAGTTTGAGGGCTGAAATACAGCTTAGAGTGAGGAGCATAGCGAGCACTCAACAGCGTCAGACGACGGTCAGACGACGTGCCTTGTATCTGGTCTCCTGTTCCATACACCTATCTTCATTACATTGCATTTGCTTGGGTTAAAATCTAACAACCATTTGTTCGACCATTCCTGCAGCTTGTCCAGGTCTTCTTGAAGCCTCAAGCTGTCCTCCTCTGTCTTAATCCTTCTCATAATTTTGGCATCGTCAGCAAACATTGAGAGTAATGAGTCTATATCCTCTGGGAGATCATTTACGTATATCAGAAACAGGATAGGTCTGGGTACAGAGCCCTGTGGGACTCCACTGGTGACTTCACGCCAATCTGAGGTCTCACCCCTCACTGTAACTCTCTGCTTCCTATTGCTTAGGTACTCCCTTATCCACTGGAGTACCTTACCAGTTACTCCTGCCTGTTTCTCCAGCTTATCTGTCAGCCTCTTATGGGGTGCTGTGTTGAAGGCTTTCCGACAGTCAAAAAAAAAAGTATATTCACCTAGTTGTGCTTGCGGGGGTTGAGCTTTGCTCTTTCGGCCCGCCTCTCAATTGTCAGTCAACTGTTACTAACTATTAACTAATTTTTTTCACACACACACACCCAGGAAGCAGCTCCGTAACAGCTGACTAACTCCCAGGTACCTATTTACTGCTAGGTAACAGGGGCATCAGAGTGAAAGAAACTTTGCCCATGTGTTTCTTCTTGGTCCGTAATTCTTGGTTCTTGGACTTGTAATTCCACAGAATTACGAGTCCTGCGCGCTGTCCGCTTAGCTACCAGACTACCAGTACTCACCTAGTTGTACTCACCTAGTTGTGCTTGCGGGGGTTGAGCTCTGGCTCTTTGGTCCCGCCTCTCAACCGTCAATCAACAGGTGTACAGGTTCCTGAGCCTACTGGGCTCTATCATATCTACACTTGAAACTGTGTATGGAGTCAGCCTCCACCACATTGCTTCCTAATGCATTCCATTTGTCAACCACTCTGACACTAAAAAAGTTCTTTCTAATATCTCTGTGGCTCATTTGGGCACTCAGTTTCCACCTGTGTCCCCTAGTGCGTGTGCCCCTTGTGTTAAATAGCCTGTCTTTATCAACCCTGTCGATTCCCTTGAGAATCTTGAATGTGGTGATCATGTCCCCCCTAACTCTTCTGTCTTCCAACGAAGTGAGGTTCAATTCCCGTAGTCTCTCCTCGTAGCTCATACCTCTCCGCTCGGGTACTAGTCTGGTGGCAAACCTTTGAACCTTTTCCAGTTTAGTCTTATGCTTGACTAGATATGGACTCCATGCTGGAGCCGCATACTCCAGGATTGGTCTGACATATGTGGTATATAATGTTCTGAAAGATTCCTTACACAAGTTTCTAAAGGCCGTTCTTATGTTAGCCAACCTGGCATATGCTGCTGATGTTATCCTCTTGATATGAGCTTCAGGGGACAGGTCTGGCGTGATATCAACCCCCAGGTCTTTCTCTCTCTCTGACTCTTGAAGTATTTCATCTCCCAAGTGATACCTTGTATCTGGTCTCCTACTTCCTACCCCTATCTCCATTACATTACATTTGCTTGGGTTAAACTCTAACATCCATTTGTTCGACAATTCCTGCAGCTTGTCCAGGTCTTCTTGAAGCCTCAAGCTGTCCTCCTCTGTCTTAATCCTTCTCATAATTTTGGTGTCGTCAGCAAACATTGAGAGGAATGAGTCTATACCCTCTGGGAGATCATTTACGTATATCAGAAACAGGATAGGTCCAAGCACAGAGCCCTGTGGGACTCCACTGGTGACTTCACGCCATTCTGAGGTCTCACCCCTCACTATAACTCTCTGCTTCCTATTGCTTAGGTATTCCCTTATCCACTGGAGCGCCCTACCAGTTACTCCTGCCTGTTTCTCCAGCTTATGCATCAACCTTTTATGGGGTACTGTGTCAAAGGCTTTCCGACAGTCCAAAAAAATGCAGTCCGCCCATCCTTCTCTTTCTTGCTTAATCTTTGTCACCTGATCATAGAATTCTATCAAGCCTGTAAGGCAAGATTTACCCTCCTTGAACCCATGTTGATGGGTTGTCACGAAGTCTCTTCTCTCCAGATGTGTTACTAGGTTTTTTCTCACAATCTTCTCCATCACCTTGCATGGTATACAAGTTAAGGACACTGGCCTGTAGTTCAGTGCCTCTTGTCTGTCACCCTTTTTAAATATTGGTACTACATTAGCAGTCTTCCATACTTCTGGTAGGTCTCCCGTTTCCAGTGACCTACTATACACTATGGAGAGTGGCAAGCAAAGTGCTCCTATACACTCTTTCAATTCCCATGGTGAGATTCCATCCGGCCCAACAGCTTTTCTCACATCCAGCTCCAATAGGTGCTTCTTGACCTCATCTCTTGTAATTTCGAACCTTTCCAAGGTCACCTGGTTTGCTGCCACCTCTCCTAGTGCCGTGACTTCTCCCTGTTCTATTGTAAAGACCTCCTGGAACCTTTTGTTGAGTTCTTCACACATCTCTTTGTCATTCTCTGTGTACCTGTCCTCGCCCACCCTAAGTTTCATCACCTGTTCCTTCACTGTTGTCTTCCTCCTGACGTGACTGTGTAGTAGCTTTGGTTCGGTCTTGGCTTTATTAGCTATATCATTTTTATACCTTTTCTCAGCTGCTCTTCTCACACTAACATACTCGTTCCTGGTTCTCTGGTATCTCTCTCTACTTTCTGGTGTTCTGTTATTACGGAAGTTCCTCCATGCCCTTTTGTTCAGCTCCTTTGCTTTCATACATTCCCTATTAAACCACGGATTCTTCCTTTGCTTCTCTGTTTTTTCCTGTCGGGCCGGGACAAACCTGCTTACAGCCTCCTGACATTTTTGGGTGACATAGTCCATCATGTCTTGTACGGACTTAGCTCCGAGTTCTGTGTCCCAATGTATATCCCATAGGAATTTATTCATCTCCTCATAGTTTCCCTTTCGGTACGCTAGCCCTTTGTTTCTCAGTTCTTTTTTGGGGGTGATAATTCCTAGGTCAACCAGGTACTCAAAGCTCAATACACTATGATCACTCATTCCCAAGGGGGCTTCCAACTTAACTTTCCTTATATTCGACTCATTTAGGGTAAATATCAGATCAAGCAAGGCTGGTTCATCCCCTCCTCTCGTTCTCCTGCTTGCACACACACACACACACACACCAGTGTGTGTGTGTGTGTGTGTGTGTGTGTGTGTGTGTGTGTGTGTGTGTGTGTACTCACCTAGTTGTACTCACCTAGTTGTGTCTGCAGGATCGAGCATTGACTCTTGGATCCCGCCTTTCGAGCATCGGTTGTTTACAGCAATGACTCCTGTCCCATTTCCCTATCATACCTGGTTTTAAAATTATGAATAGTATTTGCTTCCACAACCTGTTCCTGAAGTGCATTCCATTTCCCCACTACTCTCACGCTAAAAGAAAACTTCCTAACATCTCTGTGACTCATCTGAGTTTCAAGCTTCCATCCATGTCCTCTCGTTCTGTTACTATTCCGTGTGAACATTTCGTCTATGTCCACTCTGTCAATCCCTCTGAGTATCTTATACGTTCCTATCATGTCCCCCCTCTCCCTTCTTCTTTCTAGTGTCGTAAGGCACAGTTCCCTCAGGCGCTCCTCATACCCCATCCCTCGTAGCTCTGGGACGAGTCTCGTTGCAAACCTCTGAACCTTTTCCAGTTTCATTATATGCTTCTTCAGATGGGGACTCCATGATGAGGCGGCATACTCTAAGACTGGCCTCACGTAGGCAGTGTAAAGCGCCCTAAATACCTCCTTACTTAGGTTTCTGAATGATGTTCTAACTTTTGCCAGTGTAGAGTAAGCTGCTGTCGTTATCCTATTAATATGTGCCTCAGGAGATAGATTAGGTGTTACGTCCACCCCCAGGTCTCTTTCACGCGTCGTTACAGGTAGGCTGTGACCCTTCATTGTGTACTGTCCCTTTGGTCTCCTATCTCCAAAAACCCATTTCCATAACTTTACATTTGCTCGTGTTGAATTCTAGTAGCCATTTCTCTGACCATCTCTGCAATCTGTTCAGGTCCTCTTGGAGGATCCTGCAATCCTCATCTGTCACAACTCTTCTCATCAACTTTGCGTCATCCGCAAACATCGACATGTAGGACTCTACGCCTGTAAACATGTTGTTAACATATATAAGAAATAGAATTGGTCCCAGCACCGATCCTTGTGGTACTCCACTTGTAACTGTTCACCAGTCCGACTTCTAGCCCCTTACCGTAACTCTTTGGCTCCTTCCTGTTAGGTAGTTCCTTATCCATGCTAGGACCTTTCCCCCGACCCCCGCCTGCCTCTCGAGCTTGAACAGCAGTCTCATGTGCGGTACTGTATCAAAGGCTTTTTGGCAGTCCAGAAATATGCAGTCTGCCCAACCATCTCTGTCCTGTCTTATCCTCGTTATTTTATCATAGAATTCCAGAAGGTTTGTTAGGCACGATTTCCGTGTCCAGAACCCATGTTGATGTTTGTTCACAAACCTAATGTTCTCCAGGTGTGCAACCAGTCGTAGTCTAATTATTCTTTCCAGTATTTTACAGGGGATGCTTGTCAGTGATACAGGTCTATAGTTAAGTGCCTCCTCCCTATCACCTTTCTTGAAGATCGGCACGACATTTGCCTTCTTCCAACAACTGGGCAATTCTCCTGACATAAGTGACTCATTTAAGATCATTGCCAGAGGCACGCTGAGGGCCTGTGCTGCTTCTTTTAGTATCCACGGTGATACTTTGTCTGGTCCAACTGCTTTAGTTGCATCTAGAGTTGTCAACTGTTTCATTGCCTCCTCTGCTGTCACCTCTATATCTGATAGTCTTTCATCTAGGGTAACCCCTTCCAACAATGGGAGCTGCTCAGGCGTGTGTGTGTGTGTGTGTGTGTGTGTGTGTACTCACCTAATTGTACTCACCTAATTGTGCTTGCGGGGGTTGAGCTCTGGCTCTTTGGTCCCGCCTCTCAACCGTCAATCAACTGGTGTACAGATTCCTGAGCCTATTGGGCTCTATCATATCTACATTTGAAACTGTGAATGGAGTCAGCCTCCACCACATCACTTCCTAATGCATTCCATTTGCTAACTACTCTGACACTGAAAAAGTTCTTTCTAACGTCTCTGTGGCTCATTTGGGTACTCAGCTTCCACCTGTGTCCCCTTGTTCGCGTCCCACCAGTGTTGAAAAGTTCATCCTTGTTTACCCGGTCGATTCCCCTGAGGATTTTGTAGGTTGTGATCATGTCCCCCCTTACTCTTCTGTCTTCCAGTGTCGTGAGGTGCATTTCCCGCAGCCTTTCCTCATAACTCATGCCTCTTAGTTCTGGGACTAGTCTAGTAGCATACCTTTGGACTTTTTCCAGCTTCGTCTTGTGCTTGACAAGGTACGGGCTCCATGCTGGGGCCGCATACTCCAGGATTGGTCTTACATATGTGGTGTACAAGATTCTGAATGATTCCTTACACAGGTTCCTGAACGCCGTTCTGATGTTAGCCAGCCTCGCATATGCCGCAGACGTTATTCTCTTTATGTGGGCTTCAGGAGACAGGTTTGGTGTGATATCAACTCCTAGATCTTTCTCTCTGTCTGTTTCATTAAGTACTTCATCTCCTATTCTGTATCCTGTGCCTGGCCTCCTGTTTCCACTGCCTAGTTTCATTACTTTGCATTTACTCGGGTTGAACTTCAACAGCCATTTGTTGGACCATTCACTCAGTCTATCCAGGTCATCTTGTAGCCTCCTACTATCATCCTCTGTTTCAATCCTCCTCATAATTTTTGCATCGTCGGCAAACATTGAGAGGAACGAATCTATACCCTCTGGGAGATCATTTACATATACCAGAAACAGTATAGGTCCAAAGACTGACCCCTGCGGGACTCCACTTGTGAAAAGTGGAGTGGTGTGTGAAGTGGTGTGTGAAAAAAGTGGTGTGTGTGTGTGTGTGTGTGTGTGTGTGTGTGTGTGTGTGTGTGTGTGTGTGTGTGTGTGTGTGTGTGTGTGTGTGTGTGTGTGTGTGTGTGTGTGTGTGTGTGTGTTTGTGTGTGTGTGTGTTTTGGGTGGCTGTTTGTGGGGTTCGTGTGTGATAAGGATAAACAGGGGATGTGGGGCGTGAGGGTGAGAAGAGGTGAGGGAAGAGAGGAGGGAGGGGCGTGCAAATGGGGGGGGGGGGGGTGAGGGATGTATATGTTACCCTGTTGGAGGTTTGTACGTAAAGGGGAGGTAGGGGGTGTGTTTTGGGAGAGTGAGAGGTTGGGAAAGTGCGTGGGAGGGCGAGAATGGATGGTCACTTGACCCTCTCAAATATGTATACTGAAGCTTCCTATCCTGAATGAGCCATTTGAAATTTTTTAAATATATTTGATATAATGAAAGCCAAGAATTATACTTTAACTTGCTTCATACACCAGGTAGGTGACTGAAAACATGTCCCCACCAGCCACCACCTCCTCAACACAACCAGGCAATAGTTGGATGTTATACTTACGACATTAAGGTTGTCGAGATCCTCCTGTACTGCACATGTCCACTTGGGGGTAGTTGCTATTTTCTTTCTATGTTTGTCCACTAAATGACCGTCACTGTGGAAAACTTTCCTTTCGTTCGCAGACTTTAGGAGATCCATCACTGTGGGTGCTTTAGTAACACTGGAAAATCACTAGTCTCTGTTATGCTGTTCCAGACACTTCACACGAGTCCTGACCCGCTCATGGCACTGTCTTGCAACACAACTGGATCGTTATATATATCTTATCTAAGATGCACAAATTTACTCTAATACGCTGATCAGTGCCTATCTGTACTGCGTGGGAAGAAATACTATGTTTAGTCTATATTATACATAAATATTCAGAGATACAGATGTTAATTCACGGACACTCACTCACACATGTGTGACTGTTGGTGTACCAGTAGTGTGTGCTGGTGTACCAGTAGTGTGTTGGTGTACCAGTAGTGTGCTGGTATACCAGTAGTGTGTTGGTGTACCAGTAGTGTGTGTTGGTGTACCAGTAGTGTGTTGGTGTACCAGTAGTGTGTTGGTGTACCAGTAGTGTGTTGGCGTACCAGTAGTGTGTGCTGGTGTACCAGTAGTATGTTGGTGTACCAGTAGTGTGTTGGTGTACCAGTAGTGTGTTGGTGTACCAGTAGTGTGTTGGTGTACCAGTAGTGTGTTGGTGTCCCAGTAGTGTGTGTTGGTGTACCAGTAGTGTGTGTTGGTGTACCAGTAGTGTGTTGGTGTACCAGTAGTGTGCTGGTGTACCAGTAGTGTGTGCTGGTGTACCAGTAGTGTGCTGGTGTACCAGTAGTGTGTTGGTGTACCAGTAGTGTGTGTTGGTGTACCAGTAGTGTGTTGGTGTACCAGTAGTGTGTTGGTGTACCAGTAGTGTGTTGGTGTACCAGTAGTGTGTGCTGGTGTACCAGTAGTGTGCTGGTGTACCAGTAGTGTGTGTTGGTGTACCAGTGGTGTGCTGGTGTACCAGTAGTGTGTGTTGGTGTACCAGTGGTGTGCTGGTGTACCAGTAGTGTGCTGGTGTACCAGTAGTGTGTGTTGGTGTACCAGTAGTGTGCTGGTGTACCAGTAGTGTGTGTTGGTGTACCAGTAGTGTGTGTTGGTGTACCAGTAGTGTGTGTTGGTGTACCAGTAGTGTGTGCTGGTGTACCAGTAGTGTGTTGTTGTACCAGTAGTGTGTTGGTGTACCAGTAGTGTGTTGGTGTACCAGTAGTGTGTGCTTGGTGTACCAGTAGTGTGCTGGTGTACCAGTAGTGTGCTGGTGTACCAGTAGTGTGTTGGTGTACCAGTAGTGTGTGCTGGTGTACCAGTAGTGTGTTGGTGTACCAGTAGTGTGTTGGTGTACCAGTAGTGTGTGTTGGTGTACCAGTAGTGTGTGCTGGTGTACCAGTAGTGTGTTGGTGTACCAGTAGTGTGCTGGTGTACCAGTAGTGTGTTGGTGTACCAGTAGTGTGTTGGTGTACCAGTAGTGTGTTGGTGTACCAGTAGTGTGTGTTGGTGTACCAGTAGTGTGTGTTGGTGTACCAGTAGTGTGCTTGGTGTACCAGTAGTGTGTGTTGGTGTACCAGTAGTGTGTGTTGGTGTACCAGTAGTGTGCTGGTGTACCAGTAGTGTGTTGGTGTACCAGTAGTGTGTTGGTGTACCAGTAGTGTGTGTGGTGTACCAGTAGTGTGTTGGTGTACCAGTAGTGTGCTGGTGTACCAGTAGTGTGCTGGTGTACCAGTAGTGTGTTGGTGTACCAGTAGTGTGTTGGTGTACCAGTAGTGTGTTGGTGTACCAGTAGTGTGTTGGTGTACCAGTAGTGTGTTGGTGTACCAGTAGTGTGTTGGTGTACCAGTAGTGTGTTGGTGTACCAGTAGTGTGTTGGTGTACCAGTAGTGTGTTGGTGTACCAGTAGTGTTTGTGTGTACCAGTAGTGTGTTGGTGTACCAGTAGTGTGTTGGTGTACCAGTAGTGTGTTGGTGTACCAGTAGTGTGTTGGTGTACCAGTAGTGTGTGGTGTACCAGTAGTGTGTGTGGTGTACCAGTAGTGTGTTGGTGTACCAGTAGTGTGTTGGTGTACCAGTAGTGTGTTGGTGTACCAGTAGTGTGTGTTGGTGTACCAGTAGTGTGCTGGTGTACCAGTAGTGTGTGGTGTACCAGTAGTGTGTTGGTGTACCAGTAGTGTGTTGGTGTACCAGTAGTGTGCTGGTGTACCAGTAGTGTGTTGGTGTACCAGTAGTGTGTTGGTGTACCAGTAGTGTGTTGGTGTACCAGTAGTGTGTGTGGTGTACCAGTAGTGTGTGTTGGTGTACCAGTAGTGTGTTGGTGTACCAGTAGTGTGTGTTGGTGTACCAGTAGTGTTGGTGTACCAGTAGTGTGTGGTGTACCAGTAGTGTGTGCTGGTGTACCAGTAGTGTGTTGGTGTACCAGTAGTGTGTTGGTGTACCAGTAGTGTGTTGGTGTACCAGTAGTGTGTTGGTGTACCAGTAGTGTGTGGTGTACCAGTAGTGTGTTGGTGTACCAGTAGTGTGTTGGTGTACCAGTAGTGTGTTGGTGTACCAGTAGTGTGTGCTGGTGTACCAGTAGTGTGTTGGTGTACCAGTAGTGTGTCTGGTGTACCAGTAGTGTGCTGGTGTACCAGTAGTGTGTGCTGGTGTACCAGTAGTGTGTTGGTGTACCAGTAGTGTGTTGGTGTACCAGTAGTGTGTTGGTGTACCAGTAGTGTGTGTTGGTGTACCAGTAGTGTGTGTTGGTGTACCAGTAGTGTGTTGGTGTACCAGTAGTGTGTTGGTGTACCAGTAGTGTGTTGGTGTACCAGTAGTGTGTTGGTGTACCAGTAGTGTGTTGGTGTACCAGTAGTGTGTGTTGGTGTACCAGTAGTGTGTTGGTGTACCAGTAGTGTGTTGGTGTACCAGTAGTGTGTTGGTGTACCAGTAGTGTGTTGGTGTACCAGTAGTGTGTTGGTGTACCAGTAGTGTGTTGGTGTACCAGTAGTGTGTGTTGGTGTACCAGTAGTGTGTTGGTGTACCAGTAGTGTGTGTTGGTGTACCAGTAGTGTGCTGGTGTACCAGTAGTGTGTTGGTGTACCAGTAGTGTGTTGGTGTACCAGTAGTGTGTTGGTGTACCAGTAGTGTGTGTTGGTGTACCAGTAGTGTGTTGGTGTACCAGTAGTGTGTTGGTGTACCAGTAGTGTGTTGGTGTACCAGTAGTGTGTTGGTGTACCAGTAGTGTGTGTTGGTGTACCAGTAGTGTGTTGGTGTACCAGTAGTGTGCTGGTGTACCAGTAGTGTGTGGTGTACCAGTAGTGTGTTGGTGTACCAGTAGTGTGCTGGTGTACCAGTAGTGTGTGCTGGTGTACCAGTAGTGTGCTGGTGTACCAGTAGTGTGCTGGTGTACCAGTAGTGTGTTGGTGTACCAGTAGTGTGCTGGTGTACCAGTAGTGTGTTGGTGTACCAGTAGTGTGCTGGTGTACCAGTAGTGTGTTGGTGTACCAGTAGTGTGCTGGTGTACCAGTAGTGTGCTGGTGTACCAGTAGTGTGTTGGTGTACCAGTAGTGTGTTGGTGTACCAGTAGTGTGTTGGTGTACCAGTAGTGTGTCTGGTGTACCAGTAGTGTGTTGGTGTACCAGTAGTGTGTGTGTGTACCAGTAGTGTGTTGGTGTACCAGTAGTGTGTGTTGGTGTACCAGTAGTGTGTGCTGGTGTACCAGTAGTGTGTTGGTGTACCAGTAGTGTGTTGGTGTACCAGTAGTGTGCTTGGTGTACCAGTAGTGTGTTGGTGTACCAGTAGTGTGCTGGTGTACCAGTAGTGTGCTTGGTGTACCAGTAGTGTGTTGGTGTACCAGTAGTGTGCGTGGTGTACCAGTAGTGTGTGTTGGTGTACCAGTAGTGTGCTGGTGTACCAGTAGTGTGTTGGTGTACCAGTAGTGTGTTGGTGTACCAGTAGTGTGTGCTGGTGTACCAGTAGTGTGTTGGTGTACCAGTAGTGTGTGTTGGTGTACCAGTAGTGTGTGCTGGTGTACCAGTAGTGGTGTTGGTGTACCAGTAGTGTGTTGGTGTACCAGTAGTGTGTGTGGTGTACCAGTAGTGTGTTTGGTGTACCAGTAGTGTGTGTTGGTGTACCAGTAGTGTGTGTTGGTGTACCAGTAGTGTGTTGGTGTACCAGTAGTGTGCTGGTGTACCAGTAGTGTGTGTTGGTGTACCAGTAGTGTGTTGGTGTACCAGTAGTGTGTTGGTGTACCAGTAGTGTGTTGGTGTACCAGTAGTGTGTCTGGTGTACCAGTAGTGTGTGTTGGTGTACCAGTAGTGTGTTGGTGTACCAGTAGTGTGTGTTGGTGTACCAGTAGTGTGTTGGTGTACCAGTAGTGTGCTGGTGTACCAGTAGTGTGTGTTGGTGTACAGTAGTGTGTGTTGGTGTACCCGTAGTGTGTTGGTGTACCAGTAGTGTGTTGGTGTACCAGTAGTGTGTTGGTGTACAGTAGTGTGTTGTTGGTGTACCAGTAGTGTGTGCTGGTGTACCAGTAGTGTGTGTGGTGTACCAGTAGTGTGCTGGTGACCAGTAGTGTGTGCTGGTTAACCAAGTAGTGTGTTGGGGTCCAGTAGTGTGTGCTGGTGTACCAGTAGTGTGTTTGGTGTACCCAGTAGTGTGTTGGTGTACCAGTAGTGTGTGTTGGTGTACCAGTAGTGTGTTGGTGTACCAGTAGTGTGTTGGTGTACCAGTAGTGTGTTGGTGTACCAGTAGTGTGTGTTGGTGTACCAGTAGTGTGTTGGTGTACCAGTAGTGTGTGTTGGTGTACCAGTAGTGTGTTGGTGTACCAGTAGTGTGTTGGTGTACCAGTAGTGTGTTGGTGTACCAGTAGTGTGTTGGTGTACCAGTAGTGTGCTGGTGTACCAGTAGTGTGTTGGTGTACCAGTAGTGTGTTGGTGTACCAGTAGTGTGTTGGTGTACCAGTAGTGTGCTGGTGTACCAGTAGTGTGTGTTGGTGTACCAGTAGTGTGTTGGTGTACCAGTAGTGTGTTGGTGTACCAGTAGTGTGTGTTGGTGTACCAGTAGTGTGTTGGTGTACCAGTAGTGTGTGTGGTGTACCAGTAGTGTGTGTGGTGTACCAGTAGTGTGTTGGTGTACCAGTAGTGTGTTGGTGTACCAGTAGTGTGTGCTGGTGTACCAGTAGTGTGTTGGTGTACCAGTAGTGTGCTGGTGTACCAGTAGTGTGTTGTGTACCAGTAGTGTGTTGGTGTACCAGTAGTGTGTGTTGGTGTACCAGTAGTGTGTTGGTGTACCAGTAGTGTGTTGGTGTACCAGTAGTGTGCTGGTGTACCAGTAGTGTGTTGGTGTACCAGTAGTGTGTGGTGTACCAGTAGTGTGTTGGTGTACCAGTAGTGTGTTGGTGTACCAGTAGTGTGTTGGTGTACCAGTAGTGTGTTGGTGTACCAGTAGTGTGTGTGGTGTACCAGTAGTGTGTTGGTGTACCAGTAGTGTGTTGGTGTACCAGTAGTGTGTGTTGTGTACCAGTAGTGTGTTGGTGTACCAGTAGTGTGTTGGTGTACCAGTAGTGTGTTGGTGTACCAGTAGTGTGTTGGTGTACCAGTAGTGTGTTGGTGTACCAGTAGTGTGTGTGGTGTACCAGTAGTGTGTTGGTGTACCAGTAGTGTGTTGGTGTACCAGTAGTGTGTTGGTGTACCAGTAGTGTGTGTTGGTGTACCAGTAGTGTGCTGGTGTACCAGTAGTGTGTGGTGTACCAGTAGTGTGTTGGTGTACCAGTAGTGTGTTGGTGTACCAGTAGTGTGTGTTGTGTACCAGTAGTGTGTTGGTGTACCAGTAGTGTGTTGGTGTACCAGTAGTGTGTTGGTGTACCAGTAGTGTGTTGGTGTACCAGTAGTGTGTGTTGGTGTACCAGTAGTGTGTTGGTGTACCAGTAGTGTGTTGGTGTACCAGTAGTGTGTGTTGGTGTACCAGTAGTGTGTGTTGGTGTACCAGTAGTGTGTTGGTGTACCAGTAGTGTGTGGTGTACCAGTAGTGTGTTGGTGTACCAGTAGTGTGCTGGTGTACCAGTAGTGTGTTGGTGTACCAGTAGTGTGTTGGTGTACCAGTAGTGTGTGTTGGTGTACCAGTAGTGTGTTGGTGTACCAGTAGTGTGTTGGTGTACCAGTAGTGTGCTGGTGTACCAGTAGTGTGTTGGTGTACCAGTAGTGTGTTGGTGTACCAGTAGTGTGCTGGTGTACCAGTAGTGTGTGTGGTGTACCAGTAGTGTGTGTGGTGTACCAGTAGTGTGTTGGTGTACCAGTGTGTGTTGGTGTACCAGTAGTGTGTTGGTGTACCAGTAGTGTGTGCTGGTGTACCAGTAGTGTGTGCTGGTGTACCAGTAGTGTGTGGTGTACCAGTAGTGTGTGGTGTACCAGTAGTGTGTGGTGTACCAGTAGTGTGTTGGTGTACCAGTAGTGTGTGGTGTACCAGTAGTGTGTTGGTGTACCAGTAGTGTGTTGGTGTACCAGTAGTGTGTTGGTGTACCAGTAGTGTGTTGGTGTACCAGTAGTGTGTTGGTGTACCAGTAGTGTGCTGGTGTACCAGTAGTGTGGGTGTACCAGTAGTGTGTTGGTGTACCAGTAGTGTGTTGGTGTACCAGTAGTGTGTTGGTGTACCAGTAGTGTGTGGTGTACCAGTAGTGTGTTGGTGTACCAGTAGTGTGTTGGTGTACCAGTAGTGTGTGTTGGTGTACCAGTATGTGTGTTGGTGTACCAGTAGTGTGTTTGGTGTACCAGTAGTGTGTTGGTGTACCAGTAGTGTGTTGGTGTACCAGTAGTGTGTTGGTGTACCAGTAGTGTGTTGGTGTACCAGTAGTGTGTTGGTGTACCAGTAGTGTGTGTGGTGTACCAGTAGTGTGTTGGTGTACCAGTAGTGTGTTGGTGTACCAGTAGTGTGTTGGTGTACCAGTAGTGTGTGTTGGTGTACCAGTAGTGTGTGTGGTGTACCAGTAGTGTGCTGGTGTACCAGTAGTGTGTTGGTGTACCAGTAGTGTGTTGGTGTACCAGTAGTGTGTTGGTGTACCAGTAGTGTGTGTGGTGTACCAGTAGTGTGTTGGTGTACCAGTAGTGTGTGGTGTACCAGTAGTGTGTTGGTGTACCAGTAGTGTGTTGGTGTACCAGTAGTGTGTTGGTGTACCAGTAGTGTGTTGGTGTACCAGTAGTGTGTGTGGTGTACCAGTAGTGTGTGTGGTGTACCAGTAGTGTGTTGGTGTACCAGTAGTGTGTGCTGGTGTACCAGTAGTGTGTTGGTGTACCAGTAGTGTGCTGGTGTACCAGTAGTGTGTTGGTGTACCAGTAGTGTGTTGGTGTACCAGTAGTGTGTTGGTGTACCAGTAGTGTGTGGTGTACCAGTAGTGTGGTGGTGTACCAGTAGTGTGTGGTGTACCAGTAGTGTGTTGGTGTACCAGTAGTGTGTTGGTGTACCAGTAGTGTGTTGGTGTACCAGTAGTGTGTGGTGTACCAGTAGTGTGTGTGGTGTACCAGTAGTGTGTTGGTGTACCAGTAGTGTGTTGGTGTACCAGTAGTGTGTGTGGTGTACCAGTAGTGTGTTGGTGTACCAGTAGTGTGTTGGTGTACCAGTAGTGTGCTGGTGTACCAGTAGTGTGTTGGTGTACCAGTAGTGTGTTGGTGTACCAGTAGTGTGTTGGTGTACCAGTAGTGTGCTGGTGTACCAGTAGTGTGCTGGTGTACCAGTAGTGTGTTGGTGTACCAGTAGTGTGTGGTGTACCAGTAGTGTGTTGGTGTACCAGTAGTGTGCTGGTGTACCAGTAGTGTGTTGGTGTACCAGTAGTGTGTTGGTGTACCAGTAGTGTGTTGGTGTACCAGTAGTGTGTGTGGTGTACCAGTAGTGTGTGGTGTACCAGTAGTGTGTTGGTGTACCAGTAGTGTGTTGGTGTACCAGTAGTGTGTTGGTGTACCAGTAGTGTGTTGGTGTACCAGTAGTGTGTTGGTGTACCAGTAGTGTGTTGGTGTACCAGTAGTGTGTGGTGTACCAGTAGTGTGTGGTGTACCAGTAGTGTGTTGGTGTACCAGTAGTGTGTTGGTGTACCAGTAGTGTGTTGGTGTACCAGTAGTGTGTTGGTGTACCAGTAGTGTGTTGGTGTACCAGTAGTGTGTTGGA
>NC_091151.1:19161225-19188990 GCF_040958095.1 Procambarus clarkii | reverse complement strand
CGCCCAGGACTTGAGACCACACCTCCCCCAGCTCGATTCCACAGCTGGTACGTCTGCACACTTCTCTTCTCTTCGAGATATACCACTAGGGGTTCCTTTCTGACGGGAGCTCAACGGAGCGCGGCTTTCCCCCTGCGATGTCTGGCCTCAAGTGAGGTCAAAGCCCTCCAGAAGCGAGCCTCACGCCTCCAGCAAAATATCCACATCTCCTAACCAGTCATTTATCTATTTCCTTATTTACTGCCCATAATCTCAAATTGTTTATTGAATCCATCAAACTATTTTACATCTGTGTTATCGCCTCTATATTTCCTATACTTTCTAGTTAGGTCAGGCTTGTTGAATAACTCTCAAGGGTGAGACTTGTTTCTCCTGTAGGCTCAGATCACAACAGTAGTGTGTTTTGGAGCTTAGTGGGGTACAGGTCCCCTTGACCTGTGGGAGGCAAGCCATCAACATCTTGGCCTCAGTGCGGTTTTAAGGTATTGTGCACTTGATTTCATGTCCTCAGTAGATACCCATTTTGCCTCTTAGGATGTGCTATGACCTTTCAAATTTGATTTTAATTTACGTGCTCAATTAATAAAGAGAAATACATTGGTTCCAGTGGTATTCAGTTAATCCCGTTGTTTATTTTTATATATTTTTCTACTTTGTCATTTTTAGGTGTTGATATGTTGGCTTGGAAAGTTCCTGTGTTCCCCTCCATCTTATGAATATTAATTTAATTAATTAAAGTAGCTCTTGAATCTCCCTTTCAGTTCAGTAACATTACAGTATTATTCCTTTAAGATTCATTTACTTGCCCCTTTGAGTTCCATGATTATTGAGTCCCTTCCTGGGGAAACAATAATTTTGACACATTCATTTATGATTTGGGAAGGTGGTGGCAGTGTTTTAATGACTTTAATTATTAGTTTTAAATTAATAACCCCTGTTCTTGATGTCTCCTCCTCATTTAATATTCCGCTTATATTCGTGACAGTCCAGTAAGGGGTCATACTGGACTTTAACAGTGTTAAGCTGGGGTATTGAGTGAAGAAGAAGGAGGGTAGGAAAGATTCATTTTAATTAAGATTCAGTCGTCATTACAATGGTGGCAGTGGTGGGATTTTTTTTATTAAGTTCTCTGGAACAGTATTAAATGTTGAAAACTAGAGCTAGTGAAATAGAGAAATAAATCTAGAAAAGTGAACATCTAGAAAATTGTTACTAGAAAATTACCCTGTCTCTAGATAAGTTGTATGAGTGAACTGGTTTGAGAACCATCTAGTAGGGTCTCTAGAAAACGTTGATCAGTGGGTAACTTCATCTAGATTTTTCTTGACCCTAGATACTGATAGTTATATATTTTTTGTGGTTTATTGAACAATAGGATGTTGTACACAGTCTGAAAAATGTGTTCACCCGCTGTTGTTGTGGACTTGAGTATGAACTCTGGGATAAGTTTGGCTCTGGGGTATGAGTTTGAGAAAACTCATACCCAGTGTGTTGTGTTGGTTAAGAGACATGTCTGTGGACATTGAATTTTTTTTAATAAAAATATATTTCGTGTATTTTCTTTAGATTTTAAGGATCTGGATACGCTGTGGTGGGCAGTTGCCACAGGTGTGGAGTGGAACACGAGGACCCTGAAGGGTAGTGTTTTCTTTTTGTTTTGTTTTTGAGTTTTAATGACATTGTTTTATTTTTTTAATGTTTCTATGTAACGTGATGTGATGTGTTTGATCTTTATTCCAGGAGGAATACTGGGATAGCTGAAGGCTATCGGATGATTTTAGCTAGTGTAAGTTGTTAGGTATGGATTGTTTACAGTTTATTTGTTACTATATCAGGACAGGTATAGGATATTTTGTCTTCCAGGTAGTTGGAAGGGTACGGGGCTGCATCCAAGTTGGACAGTCAGGATTATAGGGGATGGTCCCTGTCCTTATGTTTTATGTATTATTACTGTGGTTGTATGTATGTATACATGCTGGAGCACACTTTTTGGGGGTGCCATTATTGTTGTTGGAGGATTTTATGGAATTAGTTAGGATTAGATAATTTCTTTTGTTTTGAGGCATTGGGTTAATGTATGGTTGGGTTAAAAATGTTGATTTTGGAATTAATGGTTATGGTAGCACAAGATTTTTGGATAAGAAAAGTGTGCTTAAATTTCTTTACAAATAAATTTCTTAATTTCCGAGGAGGGGGAGTTGTAATGATCTGGTGCTTACATCATGGTTCTCCCCTCTCCCCCTCCTTCCTTCTCCCTTTCTCCCCTCCCCTTGCCCGTCATTTGTCTCCCCCTCTTCCCCCCCTTTCGCCCATTTGTCAAGGGCCAAGAGGCTGACCTGAGGGGTGGTCTTGCTAGCGGATCCTCATGGTGCCAAGGCTCCCCCCACTCCATTCCCTCTCCATCCACCTCTCAATTCCCCCTCTTCCCCTCTCACCGGTTCCTTTCCCATACCAGACGAGTCAAATGTCCCTACCCTTTATCTTGGAGGAGACGGGGTTGAACATAATTTATCAGTTTCCATAAACATTGCTCGGAGGTGCACTAGGCTTCAGTGGTCCACTATAGAGGCGCCTTGTTCCCCTTCAAATAGCTGGCGAGAGCTGACTCAATCTTCAAGAATTTCATGTATCCTTCGACCGCTGATCATAGTAGGTGATTAGCGGTAGATAAGTGCCAAGTCTTTATTGGCCCTAGAGAGCCAAATCTCAGGCCTAGTTTTAAATGTTGGCCATAGCCAAATAATGGGTGGAGCCCTGGGGGCTGTACTAGATTGTGGGAGGAGCAATCCTTGCCACCGGTAAGTTGGTGAAACAAAATTTCAGTAGTGTGTTCTGGAGCTTAGTGGGGTACAGGTCCCCTTGACCTGTGGGAGGCAAGCCATCAACATCTGGCCTCAGTGCGGTTTTAAGGTATTGTGCACTTGATTTCATGTCCTCAGTAGATACCCATTTTGCCTCTTAGGATGTGCTAGGACCTTTCAAATTTGGTTTTAATTTACGTGCTCAATAAATAAAGAGAAATACATTAGTTCCAGTGGTATTCAGTTAATCCACTTGTTTATTTTTATGTATTTTTCTATTTTGTCATTTTTAGGTGTTGATATGTTGGCTTGGAAAGTTCCCGTGTTCCCCTCCATCTTATGAATATTAAAGTAGCTCTTGAATCTCCCTTTCAGTTCAGTAAGATTACAGTATTAGTCCTTTAAGATTCATTTACTTGCCCCTTCAGTTCCATGATTATTGAGTCCCTTCCTTCCTGGGGAAACAATAATTTTGACATATTCATTAATGTTTTGGGAAGGTGGTGGCAGTGTTTTAATGATTTTAATTATTAGTTATAAATTAATAACCCCTGTTTTTGATGTCTCTTCCTCATTTAATATTCCGCTTATATTCGTGGCAGTCCAGTAAGGGGTCATACTGGACTTTAACAGTGTTAAGCTGGGGTATTGAGTGAAGAAGGAGGGTAGGAAAGATTCATTTTAATTAAGATTCAGTCGCCATTACACCAATACCATCAGAACTCTATCATCTACTTATCAAGTGTTTCCCAACTCCTGACTCACCACCTAATATTACTAACCTCATCAAGTAGGTCACGTCTTATAAGATAATATTGCACTATCAGCCTCACCAAGTGGGTAAATCATGTAGTACAATATGATCTGTCTCTACCAACTCTGGAACATATAAATATCTGCAGGCAATTCAGCCTATGGCTAACATTCTATAAACATCAACATAGATATTCCTTGATAAATAACAATGATCAATCAATCACCCTATCAGTCGTAGAACACATATGTATGTCTCTGCAGGTTAACCAGACTACGGTTATGACTCTATACTTCAGTATACATATTCCTTGGCACAAGAATGGTAACCAATCACCCTTCACTGCGTCTAGCACGCTAATTACAACCAAACACTCTACCAACTTCCTACAAGTAATTAATAAGAACTTCCCTTCCACATCTGGAAGTTCACTACCCTTACATCATCAGGTTCTTCCGGGTTTATCTACCAGGATCCTCCGCAGCTCTTCCAGGCTGCCACACCATGAAATCTTCCTTGAGCAACAATGGTGCTTCACCACTGGTACCACAAAATCATGTGAAACTTCAACTCCTCTTCTCATAGGTTGAGGTTCTCTTCCTCACTGTATGGTTGCTCTCCCACAGAGCTCAGTGCCTTCCACAACCTTGGAGTCTCATCAACTACTCCCTCTCTGCTGGCTTCGAAGTTCTCAGCAACTCCTTCCCCAGACAAACCACAATAAGATCTCCCGCAGGGCGCTCTCTGACGGGGCGGCGACACTCAGGGCGCCTCAGGCTACCCACAGAACTGCTCTTAGTGTCCCCTCAACACCTTCTGCTGTTCCTGACTTGAGCTGACACGCCTCTTAACTTATTTCTCAGTCGAGACGTCTGTCCACTTCCTTCCTCTTGAAGGTATATCAAACAGGGGTTCCTCTCTAACAGGGACTCAAACAGAGCACGCCCTCCCCATCACGATTTTTTCAGCTAAAGTGGCTTAAGCTCCTCTCACACCTCCAGCAAACTTCCCACATCTCATAACTTTATCTATTTTTATGTCATTTATTTTTATGTCATTTATTTTATTTAGTCATTTATCTATATCCTGACTCTCTGCCTATATTCTTAAATTGTTTATCAAATTTACCCAATTATTTTGCGTATGAATCTTCACCTCTATATTTCTTTGGCCTTCTAGTCAGATAAGGCCTGATAGAATAATTCTCAAAGGGGAAACTCGTTTTTCGGCTACCTGGGATCATAACAGGAGGCATTTAGGACGCTTTATACTGCCTACGTGAGGCCAATCTTAGAGTTCGCCGCCCCCATTATGGAGTCCCCATATGAACAAACACATAAGGAAACTGGAAAAGGTTCAGAAGTTTGCAACAAGAATCGTCCCAACATTACGAGGGATGGGGGTATGAAGAGCGCCCGAAGGAACTGAGCTTTACGACACTAGAAAAAAAAGAAGGGAGGGGGAGGGGATATGATAGAAACGTATAAAATGCTTAGGGGGATTGACAGAGTGGAAATAGACGAAATGTTCACACGGAATAGTATTAGAACGAGGGGACATGGGTGGAAGCTCAAAACTCAGATGAGTCACAGAGTTGTTAGGAATTTTTCTTTTAGCGTGAGAGTAGTGGAAAAATGGAATGCACTTAAGGAGCAGGTTGGGAAGCAAATTCTATTCATACTTTTAAAACTAGGTATGATAGGGAAATAGGACTGGAGTCATTGCTGTAAACAACTGATGGCTCGAAAAGCGGGATCCAAGAGTCAATGCTCGATCCTGCAGGCATAAATAAATATGTACACACACACACACACACACATAGACCAAAGAGCCAAAGCTCAACCCCCGCAAGCACAACTAGGTGAGTACACACACACACACACACACACACACACACACACACACACACACACACACACACACACACAGGTAAGGGGCCTCGTAGCCTGGTGGATAGCGCGCAGGGATTCGTAATTCTGTGGCGCGGGTTCGATTCCCGCACGAGGCAGAAACAAATGGGCAAAGTTTCTTTCACCCTGAATGCCCCTGTAACCTAGCAGTAAATACGTACCTGGGAGTTAGTCAGCTGTCACGGGCTGCTTCCTGGGGTGTGTGTGTGTGTGGTGTCGAAAAAAAAAAAAAAAAAAAAGTAGTTAGTAAACAGTTGATTGACAGTTGAGAGGCGGGCCGAAAGAGCAAAGCTCAACCCCTGTAAAACACAACTAGTAAACACACACACACACACACACACAGATCAGAGAGGGAATAGTTAACCAGGCACCATTAGAGGAGTTTGGGATTACCAGTGGGGAGGGGAGAAAGTTTTTGCTAGAGTTGGATGTGATGACAAAGGTTATAGGCCTGGATGGAATCTCATCATGGATACTAAAGGAAGGAGCAGAAGCACTGTGCTTGTCACTCTCCATGGTGTATAACAATTCAATGGTAACAGGTGAACTGCCCAAAATTTGGAAAACGGCAAATGTAGTCCCGATATACAGAAGACGGATAGACTGGAGGTACTGAACTACAGGCCAGTGTCCCAACTTGCATACCATGCAAGTTGATGGAGAAGATTGTGTGAAAAAACTAGTGGAACATCCGGAGTGAAAAAAACTTCATAACAAAACATCAGCATGATTTCAAGGAAAAGAATAATTGGATTCTACGACCAAGTAACAAAATCAGGCAAGGAAGAGAGGAGTGGGCAGACTGCATATTTTTGGATTGCCAGAAAACCTTTGACACATTACCACACAAGAGACTATTGCACAAGCTGGAGATGCAGGCATGAGTGAAAGGGAAGGTACTCCATTGGTTAAGGGAGAACCTAAGCAACAGAAGACAGCGAGTCACTGTGAGGGGTGAGGTCTCAGAGTGGCGAGGCGTCATCAGTGGAATCCCACAGGGATCAGTCCTTGGACCTATACTGTTTCAGATATGTGTAAATGATCTCCCAGAGGGAAAAGACTAGTTCCTCTCAATGTTTGCTGATGATGCAAATATTATAAGGAGGATTAAAACAAAGGAAGATAGTATGAGACTGCAAGATGACCTAGACAAGGTGAAGGAATTTTCCAATAATGGGCTACTAACCCAAGTAAATGTAAGGTAAAACTAAGAGGATGGAACAGGAAGCCGGATAAAGGATATCGAATACGAGATAAAGTTCTCCATAAAACGAACAGAGAGAAAGATGAAGGAGTTGATAACATGGCAACCCTTCACTTGAAGCCCACATGGAAAGAATATCATCAATGGCGTATGCGAGGCTGACTAACATCAGTACTGCCTTCAGAAACCTGTGTAAGGAATTCTTCAGAACCTTGTATACCACATATGTAAGACCAGTCTTGGTGTATGCGGCACCAGCATGGAACCCGTACCTTGTCAAGCACAAGACGAAGCTGAAAAACGTTCAGAGGTATGCCCTAGGCTAGTCCCAGAACTAATTGGCATGAGTTACGTGGAAAGGCTGCGTGAACTGCACCTCACGTTGCTGGAAGACAGAAGAGTAGGCGAAGCCATGATAACATATAAAATTATCAGAGGAATTAACAGGGCAGATAATTAATAATTTAATTGTCAGGGGAAAGCTCCAAGCCATTACAACTTTATAGCACTGGGAAGGGGGTCAGGATAAGGATTTGGGATTGGACAGGGGAAAGGAATGGTGTCCAACCACCTTGATGGTCGGGGTTGAACACCGACCTGCATGAAGCGAGACCGTCGCTCTACCGTACAGTCAAAGTGGGTGCTCGAACAAGGGGACACAGGTGGAGGCTGACTACCCAAATGACCCAGAGTCATTAGAAAGAACTTTTTTAGTGTCAGAGAAGTTAATAAATAGAGAACTAGGAAGTGATGTGGTGGAGACTCCATTCACAGTTGCAAATGTAGATGTGATAAATGTCGAGAAGTTCAGGAATCTGTACAACAGTAGATTGACAGTTGAGAAGCGGGATTAAAGAGTCGAAGCTCAACCCCACAAGCACGTCTAGGTGAGTATAACTAGGTGAAAACACACACACACAGTAAAGGTTCAAAAATATTTATTAATCTAAGAACATTGGGAAGGCGGGGCTAGGAGCTAAGCTCGACCCCACAAGCACTTCTAGGTTAGTACACACTTTATTACAAATATAGTCAATTACGACTGAACATAAAATATGTAAATTAAAAAAAATAAAAGGTAAGGTAATTATGAAGAGAATATGTTTTGTTTAATTGTCAGGGGAAAGCGCTAAGCTATTACGACTTTAATAGCATTTGGAAGAGGTCAGGATAAGGATTTCGGATGGAACGAGGGGGAAGGAATGGTTCCCAACCACTTGGACGGTCGGGGATTGAACGCCGACCTGCAGTAAGGGAGAACGTCGCTTCATGCATTTTATTGCATTCTTCATGCAATAACGTTGTGCCTTTTATGCCGAACTTTAAACACACCCAAGATATTTCTTTCATAATTCATCTCGGCAATTCTTGCATACCTCTCCTCAATATTTAGTTCATTAATCTCCTCGGCACCTCCTTCATACCTCGTCTCTTGCGTGTCCCGGGGCATCAGTTTTGTCCTAGATTTCCTTGCTTTCTCTGCCTCCTTCATGGCTTGAATTTCCGTCTTCTGCCTCTCTATCCTAAGTTGTAATAACAAGGGAAAGATTGCCTTTGCCTCAGCTTTCAGCAGACTTCGTGTTTCAAAAACCTTATCGCTGAGCTTCTGTATTGTCTCGTCGAGCTAACTTTACTTTACTGCGAGCTGAAATATTTCATCAAATACCGCTTGTTTCTGTTTTGGCGAATCTAGTCCCAATGCACGAAGATATTTAATTTTCCTGACACGCGTCTTTGTTATTGCCCATCTCTCTAAATCTTTCTTTGCAAACTCTTCTCTCTCCCGCTCTATTCGGCAGACGAGTTGTTTAAGCTCATAGCCGAAGACTTTCTTAGTGGTGGAGGCTTCACCTTCCACTTGGTGCTGCTCCTCCTCCTCTCTTTCCGCTTCAGAGACATCTGGCGAGAAGTGAATACTTTTTATTGTAATGACTTACTAACATGTGATAAATATCACAGATGAACTTAATATAGTGAGGCTCAAAATGTCGATGACCTACGCTCTCTCTCTCAATGATCGTTCAAAAAGTGGCTGAAGAGATGCCTGATGTAGAGCATGTTGTGCATACTCTTATTAGTTAGTGTAGTTTGTAGTTAGTGTGGTAGTGGAGTTGTGCCATGTCTTATGTAGTTAGTTAGTTGTGTTAGTGTGTAGTGGAGTTAGTGCATGTCTTATGTAGTTAGTGTAGTTGTGGTTGGTGTGTGGTTGTGTTAGTGTGTAGTTGTGTTAGTGCATGTCCTATGTAGTTAGTGTAGTTGTGTTAGTGCATGTCCTATGTAGTTAGTGTAGTTGTGTTAGTGCATGTCCTATGTAGTTAGTGTAGTTTGTGTTAGTGTGTAGTGGAGTTAGTGCATGTCTTATGTAGTTTGTGATAGTGTGTAGTGGAGTTAGTGCATTTCTTAAGTAGTTAGTGTAGTTGTGTTAGTGTGTAGTGAAGTTAGTGCCATGTCCTATGTAGTTAGTGTAGTTGTGTTAGTGTGTAGTGGAGTTAGTGCATGTCTTAAGTAGTTAGTGCATGTCTTATGTAGTTAGTGTAGTTTGTGTTAGTGTATAGTGGAGTTAGTCCATGTCTTATGTAGTTATTGTAGTTGTGATAGTGTGTAGTGGAATTAGTGCATGTCTTAAGTAGTTAGTGTAGTTGTATTGGTGTGTAGTGAAGTTTAGTGCATGTCTTAAGTAGTTAGTGCATGTCTTATGTAGTTGTGTTAGTGTATAGTGGAATTAGTGCATGTCTTATGTAGTTAGTGCAGTTGTGTTAGTGTTTAGTGTGGTAGTGGCATGTCTTATGTAGTTAGTACAGTTGTGTTAGTGTGTAGTGTGGTTAGTGCAGATCTTAAGTAGTTAGTGTAGTTGAGTTAGTGAGTAGTATAGTTAGTGCAAGTATTATGTAGTTAGTGCAGTTGTTTGAGTGTGAAGTGAAGTCAGTGCATATCTTATGTAGTTAGTGTAGTGAAGGTAGTGCACGTCTTTTGTAGTTAGTGTGTAGAGGGGATGGTGCATGTCTTATAGAGTTAGTGTATAGTGGGGTTAGAGCATATCTTATGAAGTTAGTGCACTTGTGTGAGTGTGTAGTAGGATTAGTGCATGTCTTATGAAGTTCTTGTAGTTGTGTAAGTGTGTAGTGGAGTTACTTCATGTCTGATGTAGTTAGTGTAGTATTTTAGTGTGTAGTGCAGTTAGTGCTTATCTTTTGAAGTTACTGTAGCCGTTTTAGTGTGTAATGAAGTTAGTACATGTTTCATGTAGTTTGTATAGTTCTGTTTGGGTGTAGTAGAGATAGTGCAACTCTTATCAATTTAGTGTAGTTGTGCTAGAGTGTAGTGGTGTTAGTGCATGTCTTATGTAGTTAGGTAGTTGTGTTAGTGTGTAGTGGTGTTAGTGCATGTCTTATGTAGTTAGTGTAGTTGTGTTAGTGTGTAGTGGTGTTAGTGCATGTGTTTATGTAATTAGTGTAGTTGTGTTAGTGTGTAGTGGAGTTAGTGCATGTGTTATATAGTTAGTGCAGTTATATTAGTGTGTGAGTGGAATTAGTGCATGTCTTATATAGTTAGTGTAGTTGTGTTAGTGTTTAGTGGGGGTTAGTTCATGTGTTATGTTAGTTAGTGTTGTTAAATTAGTGTTTATTGATGTTAGTGCATGTCTTACGAAGTTAGAATAGTTGTGTAGTGTGTAGTAGATTTAGTGTTATTTCTTAAGTAGTTAGTGTAGTGGTGTTAGTGAATAGTGGAGTTGTAGCTAGTTAGTGTATTAGTGTTTAGTGAATTAGTGCGTCTTTTGTAGTTAGTGTTGTTGTGTTAGGGTTTAGTAGGGTTAGTGCATGTATTATGTAGTAAGAGTTGTTGAGTTTGTGTTTATTAAAGATAGTGTATGTCTTATGTAGTTAGAATAGTTGGGTTGAAGTGTGTAGTGAACTCAATGCATTTCTTATGTTGTTAGTGTAGTGTTGTTAGTGAATAGTGGAGTAGTGCATGCCTTTGGTAGTTAGTGTAGTTGTATTAATGTGAAATGAAGTTTAGTGCATGTCATGAATTAAGTGCAGCGGTGTGAGTGTGTAGTGAAGTTTGTGACAGTCTTATGTAGTTAGTGCAGTTGTTTTAGTGTGTAGTGAGGTTAAGGCATGTCTTATATGGATAGCGTAGTTGTGTTACTATGTAGTGGAGTTGGTGCATGTCTTATGTAGTTAGTGTTGATGAGTTAGTGTGTAGTGGGGTTAGTATACGTCTTATGTATTAGTGTGTAGAGTAGTTTATTATTTCAATTATTTATTATAATAATAATTGATATATTTAATAATTATCACTCTTCCTTTTGCTTGGTCTTGAAGGAAGCCTCGGGTGAAAGAGGGCTGTGACGATCTGTCTGGAGCCCGTAGGTGCGGGACCTGGACGTCCACCTCCCGGGGTCGTGCGCCAAGGCTCTGCTGCAGGAGGCTGGGGTCGTTCTTGCCCTTGACGGCGTCCGTTCTTCTCCGGCCCCGACACGACAGTCTCCAGGTTGGAGTCTCTGTGCCCTTTTTCACCAACTTCGAGGTCAACCCCGAAACTCACAGTTCCTGCGACGGCGCTGGAAACCAATCGTATTGGCGTTTGCTTTTCCATTCGAGACTTTCGGTGCTATGGAGAGGGGGGGGGACCTGCTGCCTGGGTAACAGCTTCTCCTCTATATCAACCTTCCGCGGCTTTACGCCCTGGAGAGGTCACTCCAGACTTCTAAAGCGCAACACCATAGTCTCCTGAGACTGACAGATGCCTACTTCTATTATGTACTTTTTGTAATTGAGTTAGTGTGTAGTGGGTTAGAGCATGTTTTATGTAGTTAGTGTAGTTGTGTGAGTGTGAATAGAAGGTAGAGCAGGTATTATGGAGTTAGAATAGTTTGTGTTCGTGTGTAGTGGAGTTAGTGCATGTCTGATGTAGTTAGTGCAGTAGTTTTAGTGAGTAGGAGGAGTTAGTGCTCATCTTATGAAGTTATTGTAGCCGTTTTAGTGTGGTAGTGAAGTTAATGAATGTCTTATGTAGTTAGTGTAAGTTGCTTTAGTGTGTAGTGGAGTTAGTGCAACTCTTATGAAGTTAGTGTAGTTGTGTTAGTGAGTAGTGGAGTTAGTGCATGTCATGAAGTTAGTGTAGTTGTGTTAATGTGTAGTGAGATAGTTCGTGTCTTGTTTAGTTAGTGTAGTAGTGTCAGTGAGTAGTTAAGTTAGTGCATGTCTTATGTAGTTAGTGTAGTTTTTAGTTTGTAGTGGAGTTAGTGCACGTCTTATGTAGTTAGTGCAGTTATGTTAGTGTGTAGTGGAGTTAGTGCGTGTCATGTAGTTAGCGTAGTTTTGTTAGCGTTTAGTGGGGTTAGTGCATGTGTTGTTAAATTAGTGTATATTGAAGGTAGTGCATGTCTTATGTAGTTAGTGTAGTTTTAGTTTGTAGTGGAGTCAGTGCACGTCTTATGAAGTTATTGTAGCCGTTTTAGTGTGTAGTGAAGTTAATGAATGTCTTATGTAGTTAGTGTAGTTGCTTTAGTGTGTAGTGGAGTTAGTGCAACTCTTATGAAGTTAGTGTAGTTGTGTTAGTGAGTAGTGGAGTTAGTGCATGTCATGAAGTTAGTGTAGTTGTGTTAATGTGTAGTGAGATAGTTTTCGTGTCTTGTTTAGTTAGTGTAGTAGTGTCAGTGAGCAGTTAAGTTAGTGCATGTCTTATGTAGTTAGTGTAGTTTTAGTTTGTAGTGGAGTTAGTGCACGTCTTATGTAGTTGGTGCAGTTATGTTAGTGTGTAGTGGAGTTAGTGCGTGTCATGTAGTTAGCGTAGTTTGTTAGCGTTTAGTGGGGTTAGTGCATGTGTTGTTAAATTAGTGTTTATTGAAGGTAGTGCATGTCTTATGTAGTTAGAATATGTTGTTGTTAAAGATTCGCTACCTGGAACAAAAAGTTCCAAGTACCATGAGCTATGGTAAGCCCGTGTTGTGTTAGTGTGTAATGGTGTTAGTGAATTTCCTTTGTAGTTAGTCTAGTTGTTTTATTGAATAATGGGGTTAGTGCACGTCGTATGTAGTTCGTGTAGTTAAGTTAGTACATGTCTTATGTAGTTTATTGTAGTTGTGTAAGCGAGTAGAGGAGTTAGTGCAGCTCTTATGTAGATAGTGTAGTAGTTTTAGTGTGTATTGTGGTTAGGGCCTATGTTGAGAAGTAATTGTAGACGTTTTAGTGTGTAGTGAAGTTGTGTATGTCATATGTAGTTAGTGTAAATCTGAAAGTGTGAAGTAAACTTAGTGTAGTTCTGTTAGTGTGAATTTAAGTTAGTGCAACTCTTATGAAGTTAATGTAGTTGTTTTAGAGTGTAGTGACATGCAAGTTAGTGCATGTCTTATGTGGTTAGTGTATTTGTGTTAGTATGTAGTGTGGTTAGTGCATGTCCTTAAGTAGTTAGTGTAGTTTTGTTAGTGTGTGGTGAAGTTTAGTGCATGTCTTATGTGGTTAGTGTAGTTGTGTGAGTGTTTAGTGAAGTAAGTGCATGTCTAAAGTAGATATTGTATTCCTGTTAGTGTGTAGTGAGGTTAATGCATGTTTTTATGTGGATAGCATAGTTGTGTTAATATGTAGTGGAGTTAGTGCAGGTCTTAGATAGTTAATGATGTTGAGTTTGTCTGTAGTGAGGTTAGAGCATATCTTACGTAGTTAGTGTAGTTGTGTTAGTGTGAAGTGAAGGTAGTGTATGTCTTATGTAGTTATTGAAGTTGTTTTAGTGTGTAGTGAAGTTAGTGCAAGTCTTTATGTAGTTTGTGTAGTTCTGTTAGTGTATGTCCTTATGTAGTTAGTGTGATTTTGTTAGTGTTTAGTGGGGTTAGTGCAAGTCTTATGTAGTTAGTGTTGTTGTGTAAGTGTTCAGTGGGGCTAGTGCATGTGTTATATAGTTACTGTTTGTTAAATTAGTATTTATTGAAGGTAGTGCCTGTCTTACGCAGTTAGAATAATTGTGTTAGTGTGTAGTAGAGTTAATGCATTTCTTAGTAGTTTGTGTAGTGATGTTAGTGAATAGTGGAGTTAGTGCATGTCTTTGGTAGTTAGTGTAGTTGTATTAGTGTGTAGTGAAATTAGTGCGTGTCATGAATTTAGTACAGCGGTGTGAGTGTGTAGTGAAGTTTGTGACAGTCTTATATGGAGAGTGTAGTTGTGTTAGTGTATTCCTGTGCAATTAGTTTAGTGGTTTTATTGAATAGTGGGGTTAGTGCACTTGGTATGTAGTTAGTGTAGCTAAGTTAGTGCATGCCCTATGTAGGTAGTGTAGTAGTTTTAGTGAGTATTGTTAGTTAGGGCTTATGTTGAGAAGTAATTGTAAACGTTATAGTGTTTAGTGAAATTAGTGCATGTCATATGTAGTTAGTGTAAATCTGAAAGTGTGAAGTAAAGTTTATGTAGTTATTTTAGTGTGAAGAAAAGTTTAGTGCAACTTTTATGAAGTTAGTACTCACCTAATTGTGTTTGCGGGGTTGAGCTCTAGTAGTTAGGTATTAGTTGTATTAGTGAGTATTGGAATAAGCACATGTCATGTTGTTAGTGTAGTATGGCTTTACGCCCTGGAGAGGCTACTCCAGATCGACAACCAGAGAGCAACACCATAATCTCCTGAGACTGATGGATGCCTACTACTATGTAGTTATTGCAGTTGTGTTAGTGTGTAGTGACGCTAGTGCATGTCTTATGTGGATAGCATAGTTGAGTTTCTATGTAGTGGAGTTAGCACATGTCTTATGTAGTTAGTATTGATGTGTTAGTGTGTAGTGAGGTTAATGCATGTCTTATGTGGATAGCATAGTTGTGTTTCTATGTAGTGGAGTTGGCGCATGTCTTATGTAGTTAGTATTGATGTGTTAGTGTGTAGTGACGCTAGTGCATGTCTTATGTGGATAGCATAGTTGTGTTTCTATGTGATGGAGTTAGTACATGTCTTATGTAGTTAGAGTTGATGTATTAGTGTGTAGTGGACTTGGTGCAGGTCTTAGGTAGTTAGTGTAGTTGTGTTAGTGTGTAGTGAGGCTAGTGCATGTCTTATGTGGATAGCATAGTTTGTGTTTATATGTGATGGAGTTAGTGCATGTCTTATGTAGTTAGAGTTGATGTATTAGTGTGTAGTGGACTTGGTGCTGGTCTTAGGTAGTTAGTGTTGTTGAGTTACTGTGTAGTGAGGTTAGATCATATCTTACGTATTTAGTGTAGTTGTGTTAGTCTGTAGTGTAGGTAGTGTATGTCTTATTTGGTTATTGAAGTTGTTTTAGTGTGTCGTGATGTTAGAGCATGTCTTATGAAGTGATTGTACTTGTTTTAATGTGTAGTTAAGTAAGTGCATGTCTAATGTGGTAAGTACAGTTCTGTAAGTGTGTAGTGAAGTTAGTGCATGTTTTTGTAGTTAGTGTAGTTGTGTTAGTACTTAGTGGAGTTAGTGCATTGCTCATGTAGTTAGTGTACATGTGTTAGTGTTCTGTTCTGGCCAGAGTGAGTTCGGGGTTATGGAACCTAAACCTGCTATGAGAGCTCTGGTTGTTGCACAAGACTGTTACTTGTGTACAGGTGGACATTGTCCCCCAACCACTCTCTGCCAGAACCGTCAACCGACCTCAGCAGCCACACTCCCGCTACCGTCGGTCAACCAACAATGAACACTGGAGTGCTTGAAATTTACTCACAAGATCACCCTGTACGTCTCTTGATCTCGGAGAGGGGTTCAGCATCACACGTTCAGGGGTGCGGCTCCAACACTGGCTTCATTGTCCTTTGTACACACCCTACTTGAGCCGCCGTGACTCCCTGCTCTCTCCTCGTTTGGTATGATCTCAATCCCCTTTTACGAATTGGTACTCTCTGCCACCCTGTCTGCAGGTGTGATCCTTTCTCTCTCGCTATCTATTCTGCTTTCTGGGAAGCCTCACCAGGACAAGACAAAAGCCAGCTAACAATGCACATTTAATAAACAAAAACAAATGCAATACGTGACATGAAAACATTAAAATAGTATCAAACAATACTCTAAGCCGTTACAACCTGGTAGCAATCCAATACCATACCCTGGCTTAATCAACCATCCATATTAAGTGTTGTTGTTGTTATTAAAGATTTGCTACCTGGAACAAAAAGTTCCAAGTAGCACGGGCTACTTGGAACTGCCTAACTCTTGGCTTACCACTTACTACTCCCTCACTAATTGGGGGGGGGGGGGGATCTCGTCATAACAGTATTATACACTCAGCCACCAAAAATATATAAACTGAGCCTGTGCCTGAAACACCAGAAACATCCACATAAATATTCCCCAACACAAGAAGAAATCAATCTCTCACCTTACACTGCGTCTCACACGCCGTAAGCATTCAAACACTCCTCTTATACATTCCTGTGTGTCCACCATAAACCTCTGCTCTGCTCTTGGAGGCTCACTACCATATATATCTTTAGGTCCTCCAAAATATTCAACAGTACACTTCTGCAGTTCTCCCAAAACTGCTGCACAATGAAGTCCTCTTCAAACACCAGTGATGCTTCACCACTGATCCCACGGAGACACATGAAACTCCTCTTCATTGCTCCTTTACACTGCTCAAGGTCAACTCCTCACCATGGAGTTCTGCTCTCCCACAGATTTCAGCATACACTTCTCCTGCCTCGAGTTTCCTCCATTAACTTCTTCCCTGGCTTCCAAGTTCTTCCATCAACTCTTCCCCAAACAAACCTGCAGTTCCAATAAAAATGTTTCCCCACTAAAAACATAATTAAATGTATTCACAAAAAGTAAAATTTCTCCATCCGACATCTCTTTAAAACTACTGCGTCGGCGCGACGGTACTCCCCTATCTTGGGCGGGTCCATTTCGACATGCTGTTGGCCGCCGATCGCCAGGCTGGGGGCAGCCTCCCTCACTCAGTCAGTCACTTACACTCGGCGAGGGTGGACGTATCACTCCGCCTTCCAAGATGTTCTCTCATCTCTTATTCTCTTATTTGAGCTTACTGCCTTAAAGAATATCTATACTATATACATAAACACTTGCCATGATCGCTGGGCACACGATCAAGGCAACCAAGGCAACAACTGTTATATTAGCTTACCACAGAGTTTGTGTCGAGGGTGCTCAGGTCCTGGTCCTCACAATGACGCCCACACAATCGCTATATGACTGCCTCACAAGGCTTTTTCTAGTCCTGACTTGAGCACTTTAAGTCGTCCTCAAGCTTCACATATAAAAGCCTGCTTGATTACCTCCTCTTCTACAGCACACACCTAGGGGTTTTCCTCCTCTGGCAGGAGCTCAGCAGAGCGGGACCCTCTCTCACGACCTCTGTTGCTCAAGAAAGGTCTAGATTTCCTCGCGAGCCTCACATCATGTCAGCATAATATCGACATCTCATTTAAACACATAAACAAAAATAACCACACAATATGTTTGCCTCCACAATCTATCTGCTCTCTACATGCAGTGAGAGTGGACTCCCCCGTTGGGCTGGTCCATGGGTTGGGCTGCGCCTTGCCCCGGCGGGCAGCCCCTCAACTCTGGGAGGGGTCCTCCTCCGCCAGTCAGTTGGCTTCCGGAGGTCCGACGGGAGAGGATGTGCTGCTCGTCCCTCCAGCTGTCTCTTTCATCTCCGTCCTCTCATTTAGGTTTCCTACCTTACCAAAACATTTCTAACTTATTAATAAACATTGCTACTGTCGCTGGGGCACACGACCAACTACAAGCAATCACTATGAACTGGCTTAAATCGTGCTTACCACAGATTGCCTAGTCGAGGGTACTCCTCCCTCTGACAGCGTCTGGTCAGGGGCGCTCCCACAGCCCACGATAATGTCCTCTGGGCAGCTTTAATAAACTCTCCTTCGCCATCCAGGACTTGAGACCACAGCGTTCCCAGCTCGATTCTACAGCTGGTAACGTCCTGCACACTTCTCTTCTCTTGGAGATATATCACTAGGGGGTTTCCTTTCTGACGGGAACTCAACGGAGCACGGCTTCCCTTGCGATTGTTTGGCACTCAAGTGAGCTCAAGCCCTCCAGAAGCTAGCGTCACGTCTCCAGCAAATTATCTACATCTCCTAACCAGTCATTTATCTTTTTTCATATTCACTGCCCATAATCTTAAATTGTTCATTGAATCCAACAAACTATTTTACATCTGTGTATCGCCTCTATATTTCCTATACCTTCTAGTTAGGTCAGGCTTGTTGAATAACTCTCAAGGGGGAGACTCGTTTCTCCTGTAGGCTGAGATCATAACAAACGTACACTAACATAGATATGATTACGAATAAAGCAGGTGAACTTGGAGAATTGGCACTAGAAGAAAACCTAGACATAATAGCACTCACAAAAACAAAGCTAACGAACACCATAACAAATGCAGTGTTTCCACAGGACTACTATGTAGTGAGGAAAGAGAGAGAAGGAAGAGGAGGAGGTGGTGTAGCTTTGCTGATAAGAAAAGGCTGGAGTTTCGAAGAGATGGTTGTTCAGGGTTGTGAAGATATCAGTGACTACATAACAGGTACCATAGTAATTGGAGGACAAAAAATTATAGTAGTAGTCATATATAACCCCTTACCAAATGACAGAAGACCCAGCCGGGAATAATATAGAAACAACATGGCCACCATCAATAAAATAGAGAGAGCAGCTTTTGTAGCTAGCAAGAACGGATCCAGACTAGTTTTAGTTGCTTTAGTTGCTGGATACACCTGAATTGGATTAGGTCCAGAAACATGTCCCTTGTGCTGTAAACAAGTTAAACATCTGTCAACATAATGAGCAATTTCCTTAGCCATTTTTGGCCAAAAATACTTCAATCGACCTTGTTGGAGTGTACGATCCTTTCCTGGATGTGCACTTGCAGGAGCATCATGGATAATTTTTAACACAGTTGGTACCAAGACAGCTGGAACAACTAACTGACAACATTTCCTCGGGCTATCCCTAGCTTTACTACTCTACACAGTAAATTGTCCAACATAACTAGTTCTTTCAATGGTACTGGCGGTTTATGAATCGGGCGAGTGTCTTGCTTAGTCAAAAATTTAATGACGGTGCCCATATGGGGTCTTGTCTTTGTTCCGTTTCTACTACTGTAGCATCTAATGCTGGGTAATTTAACTGAATCGCAGCTACGTGTCGAGAAAACACATCGGCTACAACATTTTGCTTTCCTGGAATATATCCAAATGTGGGATTGAATTCTTGAATTGTGAGCAAATATCTAGCAAACTTTCCAACTGGATTCTTATTTTTGAACAAGGGAATTAATGGTTGGTGATCTGTAAGAACATGAACTGGGTAATTATAAATTGTATCCTTGAAATGTTTAAGTGCCCAAACAACTGCCAAGGCTTCTCGTTCTGTTGCACTATAATTTTTCTCTTCTTTAGATAATATGCGGCTAGCATAAGCTATTGCGTGATCTCTGAGACCTTCTGTTTGAAGTAATGCAGCACCTAAACCTATGTCACTAGCATCTGTAACCAACGTAAAAGGTTTAGAAAAATCTGGGTACCTAAGGACAGGTGACGAAATCAAGGCTGCTTTGAGTTTTTTGAATGACTGATCCTGGGCCTCTCCCCAAACAAAGGGTTCATCTTTTCTTTGCAACTTGTAAAGCGGAGCGGCTATAATAGAGAATCCAGCAATAAATGAACGATAAAATCCTACAAGACCTGTGAACTGTCTTACGGCTTCTGCGGTACGAGGTGTTGGAAAATCACGGGCAGCAATAATTTTTGATTCATTCAATGTAATACCTGAAGGTGTAACTGTATGACCTAGGAAATTAATCTTTGCTTTAAAAATGAACATTTTGCAAGCTTTATTTTTAAATTAGCTTCAGTAGCTTTGCAAGTACTTTTTCAAGGTTCTGGAAATGAGTCTGAACATCTTGCGACATGATTATGAGATCATCAAGGTAAACTAGAGTACTTCCTATCAATCTACGAAATAGATTTGTCATGAGCCGTGAAAAGGTTATTGGACTACTACGCAAACCAAATGGCATTCTTTTGAAATGAAAATGACCATTGGGAGTACTAAAGGCTGTCAATTGTTTACTTTCCTCATCAAGGGGGATTTGCCAGAATCCCTGCAACAAATCTAACGTTGAGAATACTTTGTTTCGACCAATACTTTGCAACAAATCATTTAGAACTGGAAGTGGGAAACGATCAGGTATTGTTACTCTGTTAAGCTTGCGATAATCGATTACAGGTCTCCAAGTCCCATCTCGCTTTGGTACAAGAATCAATGGAGTGTTCCATGGCGAATTACTCGATTCAATTACATCACTCTGTAACATTTCCTCTACAAGTCTATCTGCTTCTGCTCTCTGAGAATGGGGAAAACGGTAACTGGTACATAAATAGGCGTAGTTCCTTGTTCAAGGAATTTTATGTGTAATAAGAGGAGTGAGACCTAATTTTTCTCCTGGTAGAGCAACAACAGCTCTATTCCTGTTCAAAATTTCCAAAAGCTGAGCCACAGAGTCAGGAAAATCAGTAGGACTGAGGTGTTGCGCTTGCACCTCTGGCTGAGATCCCTGTTCTCCTGGTGTGAGTGTACAAACAGTATGATCCATGGAGACATCATCCACAACTCGCACCGGTAACGAGTAATGGGCAAAATCTACAACATGGTACCAGACTGGAGATGGATGTCGGCATTACTAGTGTTTGCATAAATAATGTAACAGTACCATCCTGCACTGTGTGCCAGGAGGGTTCAACAAATGTACCATTCACTTTACATGTTTCACTTTCCGCAATCACATCCGACAACTCAGGCACTCCCTGAACCTTAACTCTTATTCTGGTGAGAGAATGAGGGTGTAGCACAGTGTCAGTAGCCTGGAACCACTGACTTCAGAGATGGAAGCTGCCAGGCGAGCGAGACAGCGAGAATCCGTTAGGGCGTCCCCTTCCAGAAAGTCCCGATACTCATTCTCCTTAACAACTGCACAACTACTATGCTTCAATCGAGTGCCTGTTTTCTCGGGTATGCTACCACGACAATGATCTGACAAACCTACGCTTGCAAGGCGGGTGTCAACAAAATTAACGTAATCTGATTGAAGGTTGAACTCGTGGCCCTGTCGATACATGCTACACAAGGGTATGACATGGTCTTTGATACTTATGTTCCAACGATGGGGAAACAATGCAATATTTTCATCAATCATGGTGTACAGACCTAAGAGAATGTCTCCAGGAAAATGAATAATGTCAACAACTAAACATGTTATAGACAATGTGACATCATTGAACTTGAGTGGGAGGTCAATTTCACCCTGAACTTTTACTTTATTTCCTGAAATACCACTTAGAAAAGGTATGTGTGACTGTTTTAAAGTAGTAGGGTGCTTACTTTCAATGTCTCTAAGAGCTGAGGGCTTGACAATATTAATTTTTGCACCTGAGTCAAGAAAAACTTTTAAAACTCTACCATGTACAATGGCTGATACAGGGGACCATCACTTGAGACTGGACAAGTTACTACTTTTGACTTATGTTGTCTGGGATATCTGCGTCTTGTTTGGGTCAAATTTACTGTGGATCCGTCAACATCTACAACTGGTCTAGAGTCAGTGTCCTCCTCTGTCAAGTGTCCAAATCTATTTTGGGTAGCTACTGAATACACAGGGAGGGCACTAGGATTGGCTAGCTTGAATTGGTTAGCGGATGGCCTTGGGGGTTTCCCGACGACATGGAGTGAACATTCTGAGCTCCAGCATTCTGTGACCGAGCATTATAATTTGAAGTTGCATTATAACTGGGCTGGGAGTTGTAATTACGAGAGTTCTGATAATGTCTTGGACGCTGTGCCTCGCCAAGACTGACCGTGGGAGTTACGAGGTGGAGATGTCCTTTGCCTAGCTCTACAATCCGCAGTGTGGTGACCAACTTGTTTATGGTACGTGCAATATGGAAGCCTAGAATGATTAGATTGACGAGGGGACCGAGAAATTGTCTAGGAGGTGATGATCTAGGGGCGGACCAACAGTCCCTTGCGAGGTGGTTACTCTTACCACAATGCCAACATGAGGGAGTGGATGGTTGTGGACTATGGCGTTTCGGCAATTTATGAGGCGGCGAATTTGACTGGGGGCTATGAGCATGGGTACGCTTCTGCGACCAAGAGTTTGTGGGAGGATGCTGAGAGCTTGTTACTACATTTACAGTATCAGAGGGTGGCAACAGTTGAGCACTTCGGGGAGCTAGTTTACGGCGGCATTGTTAATAGCCTCAAACACTTCACCAATTTCATGTTTAACACCAAAATTTTGTTGCTCAATGATTGGTTTAGTATGCTCTGGGGCAAAATGCATTAAAGTCCAAATGCTATCATTTGGCATAGCCTCAGGGGACAGATTATTGTCTTTATCTAACCAAGTCGAATTATTCATAGCAGAAACTAAGGCATACAGATACTGATCGAGACGGCTAGTAAACGCATTAAACGATTCACCAGGCTGCATGGTGGCATTGGCAATTTTCTTACTAACCTATACGGGTCAAGGTCTCCTTTATTAACAAAGCGACGGCGAAAGAAATCCTTAAATTCGGCCAAGACTGGAGGCTAACAATGGCTTTCTCATCAACAACAAAACGTGCATCACCTTTGGTTGTGTCCACAGCTGACCGTGCAATTGCTAAGTATTCGGCATCAGTAGGCTTAGAAAAACGTGCAACAGTTTTCGCTTCAACCTTACTAAACCATGATTCTAATAAGCGATTCCCCAGCAAAAAGAGGAATAGCCATTTCCTGAGCTGATCTCTGGCCATTGGGATGAGCAACTGCTCCTGTTGAGTCTGAAGGGGTTTCAACAGTGGTAGGCATTGTCACAGCCGTGGAAGTAATATTTGAACGCAGATTATAATTAAGTGCACCTGGCATCAGAAATAGTATACACAAAAATAAACACTCAAAAAAATATCAACTTGGCTAAAGTAAAAAAATGGCAGAAAAAAATTATTAAATTGGGCTAGGCAAGAAAATAATTAAGAACAAGCAAATTGTAAACTAAATTTAGCAATCTTTCATTAAAAAAATGACTGAATTAGATGTAAATTAATTAAACCAGATTAAGCACAGCAATTTAGAATAAAAACTGGGAAATGCAATTGCAAAATTTAATTAAAAAGATTCAACACAACAAGTGGCAATGCAAGAAATATGGATGTAGCACATAAACTGGACACAGGAATGTATATAACTGCCATGGTAAAAATTTAAAATAAAATGCTTAAAGGATAAATTTCAAAGTTAGGTCTGGAGAAATTTAAAAAATTTTGTTCTATTGTCTATGGAAATCTCAAAACAAATTTCTATTATGCAAAATAAACTGCTAGAAACAATTATTTTTTACTTCTCTCACCTTTGAATTCACTAATGACACTAGTAACAATTAATGAATAATGGAATCAATGCAGGGAATATTGAAATGTCTCAGAGAAACTGTGGGCCTGGAGTACTAAACCGGCTCCAATATTTGACAAGTCACTGAAAGGTTAATTCATAAGATATTTTGGATATATTTACGTTAAACCTCATTAAATCATAGCACACGATATCTTAGCTCATAATTACTTAACTCAGGGCTGCAGGATTTGCAATATAACAGTGGCCAAAACGAAAAACGGTAACGAGACGTGTGAAGAGCACATGTGAGGTGTGTTTACAAACTGGTGCGACGGCAGCGATCCTAGCGGTGGTGGCGTGAAGCTCGGGGAGGGAGGCAAGGTGGCGACACTTAGTCAAACAATTGTAGTCTTTTTTTTCACCAATTCCTCTTGAATAACTGTACAACACCCACAATAATCAGTTGATACTTGCGACGATGGCTGACGACGATTTCAGTAGCTTGAACACTCACAAAGCTTGATACTGTCAGCTTGAGCGGCGTGGTGGTGGTGGGTGCAGGTTCCCACGTGGTGGCGCGAGATTCAAAAATGGCTGGCGCGGAAGCTTCCTTCCTCCTCACTGATGAATTGACGTTCAAACAGGAAATTATTGACCCTTACTGATGAGACGTTGGCCTGGAGTAGTGTTGATGGCAGGACCCCGGTCTGGCACAATATTTGATGCGTGGGTGGCAGGATGGCGGCTTATGGCGGTGGCGGTGGCGGCGGTGGCGGCTGGAACACGAGGCGATGCTGGGTACTTGAACTTTTGTTTCCAGAAAAAATTCTGGGTCCCACTGCTGCTACCAGTATTCGTTTGCCATGTTCAGGTTGAATGTAGACACAGTAGTCGCATCTGTATATATTTATTGAGTGAGGCAAACAGGTGTATAACTGGCCAGCGAGGTCCACCTACTCTGAGTCTGTGAGGAGAACTGAGGCTGCTGGGAGCATCGCTGATGCTCCTCTGTCTGGCATGACGTCAGAGGCCTACTTGCCTGTGATTGGTTATATTTCAACTGACATAGAATTTGAGTATAACAAACCACGGGAAGATAGATTGGGAGAACAGAGACCGATATGGAGGACCAGACACATAGAGAGCTAAGCTGCTGGACGTAGCAACAAGAAACTTTTAAAGTCAACACGTCAAGGAACCGACAAGAATGAAAGGAGAGGATGAACCAGCTTTGCTTGATCTGAAATTTACCCTAAAAGAGTCGGATATAAGGGAAGTTAAGTGGGAAGCCCCGGTGGGAATGAGTGATCATAGTGTATTGAGCTTTGAGTACCTGGTTGAGCTAGGAATTATCTCCCACAAAAAAGAGCTGGGAAACAAAGGGCTGGCGTACCGAAAGGGAAATCATGAAAAGATGAATGAATTCCTAAGGGATATACCATGGGACACAGAATTCAGAACTAAGTCTCTAAAACATATGATGGACTATGTCACCCAAAAGTGTCAGGAGGCAGAAAACATTTTTATCCCGGCCCGACAGGAAAACACCGAGAAGCAAAAGAAGAATCCGTGGTTTAATAGGGAATGTATGAAAGCAAAGGAGCTGAACAAAAGGGCGGGAGGAACTTCCGTAATAACAGAACACCAGAAAGTAGAGTGAGATACCAGAGAACCAGGAACGAGTATGTTAGTGTGAGAAGAGAAGCTGAGAAAAGGTATGAAAATGATATAGCTAATAAAGCCAAGACCGTACCAAAGCTAGTACACAGTCACATCAGGAGGAAAACAACAGTGAAGGAACAGGTGATGAAACTTAGAATTGATGAGGACAGGTACACAGAGAATGACAAAGAGGTGTGTGAAAACTCAACAAGATGTTCCAGGAGGTCTTTGCAATAGAACAAAGAGGTCATGGCTATGAGAGGTGGCAGCAAACAGGCGACCTTGGAAGGGTTCGAAATTGCAAGAGATGAGGTCAAGAGGCACCTATTGGAGCTTGACGTGAGAAAGGCTGTTGGGCGGACGGAATCTTACCAAAGGTATTGAAAGAGTGTGCAGGAGCACTTTGTTTGCCACTCTCCATAGTGTATAGTAGGTCACAAGAAACGAGAGATCTACCAGAAATACGGAAGACGGCTAATGTAGTCCGAAAATACTAAAAGGGAGACAGACAAGAGGCACTGAACTACAGGCCAGTGTCCTTAACTTGTATACCATGCAAGGGGATGGAGAAGATCGTGAGAAAAAAACTAGTAACACATCTGGAGACGAGACTTCGTGACAATTCATCAATATGGATTCAGGGAGGGTAAATCTTGCCTTACAGGCTTAGTAGAATTCTACGATCAGGTGACAAAGATTAAGCAAGGAAGAGAAGGATGGGCGGACTGCATTTTTTTGGACTGTCGGAAAGCCTTTGACACAGTACCCAATAAAAGGCTAATGCATCAGTTGGAGAAACAGGCAGGAGTAACTGGTATGGCACTCCATTGGATAAGGGAGTACCTAAGCAATAGGAATCAGATAGTTACAGTGAGGGGTGACCTCAGATTGGCGTGATGTCACCAGTGGAGTCCCACAGAGCTCTGTACTCGGACCTATCCTATTTCTGATATAAGTAAATGATCTCCCAGAGGGTATAGACTCATTCCTCTCAATGTTTGCTGACGACGCCAAAATTATGAGAAGGAGTAAGACATAGGAGGACAGCTTGAGGCTTCAAGAAGACCTGGACAAGCTGCAGGAATGGTCAAACAAATGGTTGTTAGAGTTTAATCCAAGCAAATGTAATGTAATGAAGATAGGTGTAGGGAGCAGGAGACCAGATACAAGGTACCATCTGGGAGATGAAATACTTCATGAGTCAGAGAGAAAGACCTGGGGGTTGATATCAGGCCAGACCTGTCCCCTGAAGTTCATATGAAGATAACATCAGAGACATATGCCAAGTTGGCTAACATAGGAACGGCCTTTAGAAAATGTGTAATGAATCTTTCAGAACATTATATACCATATATGTCAGACCAATCCTGGAGTATGCGGCTCCAGCATGGAGTCCATATCTAGTCAAGCATAAGACTAAACTGGAAAAGGTTCAAAGGTTTGACACCACACTAGTACCCGAATTGAGGGGTATGAGCTACGAGGAGAGACTACGGGAATTAAACCTCACGTCACTGGGAGACAGAAGCGTTAGAGGTGACATGATCACCACATACAAGATTCTCAAAGGAATTGATAGGGTAGATAAAGACAGACTATTTAACACAAGGGGCACATGCACTAGGGGACACAGGTGGAAACTGAGTGCCCAAATGAGCCATAGAGACGTTAGAATTTTTTTTTCAGTGTCAGAGTAGTAGACAAATGGAATGCATTAGGAAGTAATGTGGTGGAGGCTGACTCCATACACAGCTTTAAGTAATTACCTAAGTGTAATTACCTAAGTAAGTACCCGAATTCTCTCTCTCTCTCTCCACCTAGTTACAGGATGAGAGCTACGCTCGTGGTGTCCCGTCTTCCCAGCACTCTTTGTCATATAACACTTTGAAACTACTGACGGTCTTGGCCTCCACCACCTTCTCACCTAACTTGTTCAACCGTCTACCACTCTGTTTGCGAAAGTGAATTTTCTTATATTTCTTCGGAATCTGTGTTTATCTAGTTTAAATCTATGACCTCTTGTTCTTAAAGTTCCAGGTCTCAGGAAATCTTCCCTATCGGTTTTATCAATTCCTGTTACTATTTTGTATGTAGTAATCATATCACCTCTTTTTCTTCTGTCTTCTAGTTTTGGCATATTTAATGCCTCTAACCTCTCCTCGTAGCTCTTGCCCTTCAGTTCTGGGAGCCACTTAGTAGCATGTCTTTGCACCTTTTCCAGTTTGTTGATGTGCTTCTTAAGATATGGGCACCACACAACCCCTGCATACTCTAGCTTTGGCCTAACAAAAGTCGTGAACAATTTCTTTAGTATATCGCCATCCATGTATTTAAAAGCAATTCTGAATTTAGAAAGCGTGGCATAGGCTCGTAGCCTGGTGGATAGCGCGCAGGACTCGTAATTCTGTGGCGTGGGTTCGATTCCCGCACGAGGCAGAAAACAAATGGGCAAAGTTTCTTTCACCCTGAATGCCCCTGTTACCTAGCAGTAAATAGGTACCTGGGAGTTAGTCAGCTGTCACGGGCTGGTTACCTGGTTGATTACCTGGTTGATGGGGTTCTGGGAGTTCTTCTACTCCCCAAGCCCGGCCCGAGGCCAGGCTCGACTTGTGAGAGTTTGGTCCACCAGGCTGTTGCTTGGAGCGGCCCGCAGGCCCACATACCCACCACAGCCCGGTTGGTCCGGCACTCCTTGGAGGGCTGCTTCCTGGGGGTGGAGGCCTGGTCGAGGACCTGGCCGCGGGGGCACTAAAGCCCCGAAATCATCTCAAGATAACCTCAAGATAACCACGATAGGCTCCTCGCACAGTATTCTTCATGTGGTCCTCAGGTTATAGTTTTCTATCTACAACCACCCCTAGATCTCTTCCTTTATCAGAATTATTTAAAGATTTCTCACATAATATATAGGTTGTGTGGGGTCTGTGTTCTCCTATTCAACATTCCATAACATGGCATTTATTAACATTAAATTCCTTCTCTATTTATTTATTTCTTAAATTAAATAAATATTAACATAAAAGTGTAGATATGATAGAGCCCAGTAGGGTCAGGAACTTGTACATT
>NC_091151.1:19141225-19156225 GCF_040958095.1 Procambarus clarkii | reverse complement strand
GGTAAATCTTGCCTGACAGGCTTAATAGAATTCTATGACCAGGTGACACAGATTAAGCAGAAAGAGAGGGCTGGGTGGACTGCATTTTCTTGGGATTGTCGGAAGCCTTTGACACAGTACCGCATAAGAGGCTGGTACATAAGCTGGAGAGACAGGCAGGTGTAGCTGGTAAGGTGCTCCAGTGGATAAGGAGTACCTAAGCAATAGAAGCAGAGAGTTACGGTGAGGGGTGAGACCTCTGATTGGCGTGAAGTCACCAGTGGAGTCCCACAGGGCTATGTACTCGGTCCTATCTTGTTTCTGAAATATGTAAATGATCTCCCGGAGGGTATAGATTCATTTCTCTCAATGTTTGCGGATGATGCTAAATTATGAGAAGGATTAAGACAGAAGAGGACTGTTTGAGGCTTCAAAAAGACCTAGACAAACTGAAGGAATGGTCGAACAAGTGGTTGTTAGAGTTCAACCCAACCAAATGTAATGTAATGAAGATAGGTGTAGGAAGCAGGAGGCCAAATACAAGGTATCATCTGGGAGAGGAAATCCTTCAGGAGTCAGAGAAAGAAAAGACTTGGAGTTGATATCACGCCAGACCTGTCTCCTGCAGCACATATCAAGAGGATAACATCAGCGGCATATGCCAGGCTGGCCAACATACGAACGGCATTCAGAAATTTGTGTAAAGAATCATTCAGAACTTTGTATACCACATATGTCAGGCCAATTCTGGAGTATGCAGCCCCAGCATGGTGTCCCATATCTAGTCAAGGATAAAGACTAAACTGGAAAAGGTTCAAAGATTTGCCACCAGACTAGTACCCGAGCTGAGAGGTATGAGCTACGAGGAGAGACTGCGGGAATTGAACCTCACTTCGCTGGAAGACAGAAGAGTTAGGGGGGACCTGATCACTACATTCAAGATTCTCAAGGGAATTGATAGGGTAGATAAAGACAGGCTATTTAACACAATGGGCACACGCACAAGGGGACACAGGTGGAAACTGAACACCTAAATGAGCCACAAAGATATTAGAAAGAACTTTTTTAGTGTCAGAGTGGTTGACAAATGGAATGCATTAGGAAGTGATGTTGGTGGAGGCTGACTCCATACACAGTTTCAAGTGTAGATATGATAGAGCCCAATAGGCTCAGGAATCTGTACACCTGTTGATTGACGGTTGAGAGGCGGGACGAAAGAGCCAGAGCTCAACCCCCGCAAACACAACTAGGTGAGTAACTAGGTGAGTACACACACACACACACACACACACACACACACACACACACACACACACACAACACACACACACACACACACACACACACACACACACACACATACGCCACTCTCTATGGTGTATAACAGGTCACTTGAAACAGGAGACCTACTAGAAAGCTGGAAGACAGCTAATGTAGTCCCAATATACAAAAAGTCCCAAATATACAGCCAGTTTCCCTAACTTGTATATCATGCAAAGTGATGGAGAAGATCGTGGAGAAAAAGGCTCATAGAGCATCTGGAGGGAAATAGCTTTGTAACAAACCCCAGCATGGGTTCAGAGATGGTAAATCGTGCCTCACAGGGTTAACAGACTTCTATGACTAAGCAACAAAATTTAGGCAAGAAAGAGAAGGGTAGGCAGATTGCATTTCTTGGATTGTCAGAAAGCTTTTGATACAGTACCCCATTAAAGGCTGTTACGAAAGTTGGAGCAACAGGCAGGAGTAAAAGGTAAGGTGCTCCAGTGGATAAGGGAGTATCTACGCAACAGGAAACAGCGAGTAACTGTGAGGGGGGAGATATTAGAGTGGCGAGATGTCACCAGCGGAGTCCCATAGGGCTCAGTACTTGGACCCATCCTGTTTCTAATATATGTGAACGATCTTCAAGAGGGTATAGACTCATTCCTCTCAATGTTTGCTGATGATGAAAAAATTAGGAGAAGAATCAAGACAGTTGATGATAGACAGAGACTACAGGACGACCTGGACAAGCTGGAGGAATGATCTAGAAAATGGCTACTAAAGTTCAACTCATGAAAGTGCAAAGTAATGAAATTAGGCGATGGGAGCAGAAGGCTGAACACCAAGGTACCATCTGTGAGGTTAAATTCTACAGGAAACAAATAGAGAGAAAGATCTGGGGGTTGATATCACACCGAACTTGTCCCCAGAGGCCCACATTGAAAGGATATCCTCAGCGGCATATGCTAGACTGGCCAACATAAGAACTGCTTTTAGAAACTTATGTAAGGAATCGTTCAGGACCCTGTACACCACTTATATCAGACCAATTCTTGAATATGCAGCTCCAGCTTGGAATTCATACCTAGTTAAACACAAGACAAAGTTAGAGAACATTCAGCGGTATGCCACCAGCCTCGTTCCGGAACTGAGAGGTATGAGCTACGAGGAAAGGCTAAAGGAGCTGAAACTCACGTCCCTGGAAGACAGAAGAGTAAGGAGAGACATGATAAACCCACCTACAAAATTCTCATGGAAATTGACAAGGTGGACAAAGACAAACTCTTTATCACGGGTGGAACACGAACAAGGGGACACAGGTGGAAACTTAGTACCCCAGATGAGCCACAGAGACATCAGAAAGAACTTTTTCAGTGTCAGAGCAGTTAGTAAATGGAATGCATTAGACAGTGATGTGGTGGAGGCTGACTCCAAACACAGTTTCAAGTGTAGATATGATAGAGCCCAGTAGGCTCAAAGGTAGGGACACACACTCGAAAACTATATCTTGGAATGTAGTAAAATTGAGCCATATAGAGATAAATTTAAGCTCACGCTGTATGATATGGCAACCTCTCTTATTACCAAGGATAAAATACCTCAAATCCTTGCACTGTATCCATATTTTGCTCCAGTAGATAAACGACATATGAGATTTAAAAACAAACAGTGTATTGTGGAAGAATAATAATAAACAGCAGCTCCCCTATGACTCTGTAATATCATTACTGCTCAAATAATTGTGTATTAGCGATAAGACCTACCATGTATGTACAATGACTGACTGTTAATATATAGCTCTTGAAATAGAACATTCTCTAACTAGCTGACATTGTAGTTATAAGGTGTGAAGGGTAGATGAAATTGTTTATGTATAAGCTAAGTTGAGGTCTGATAAAGACCTTTCATGTCCTCTGTAATGCTTTTTGCGCTACCGCTCACAGGATGGGTATGGGGTAAACAATAAACTATCCGCCACCGGCGGCACCAATAAAAAAAAATGTATACTAAAGGAAGAAGCAGAAGCTCTGTGCCTGTCACTCTTTGTGATGAGTAACAAATCACTGGGTAACAGGTTAACTGCTCAAATTTGGAAGACGGCTAATATAGTCCCGATATACAAGAAGGGGATAGACAGGAGGCACTGAACTACAGGCCAATGTCCCTAACTTGCATACCATGCAAGTTGATGGAGAAGATTGTGCGAAAAAACTAGTGGAACATCTGGATCGAAAAACTTTGTTACACATCATCAGCATGGGTTCAGGGAATGGATTACTCGAATTCTACGACCAGACAACAAAAATCATGCAAGAGAAAAGGTGAGCAGACCGTATATTTTTGGATTGCCAAAGCCTTTGACACAGTACTACACAAGAGACTAGTGCACAAGCTGGAGATGCAGGCATGAGTAAAAGGGAAGGTAATCCATTGGATAAGGGAGTACCTAAGAAACAGAAGACAGCGAGTCATTGTGAGGGGTGAGGTCCCGGAGTGGCAGGGGAGTCACCAGTGGAGTCCCGCAGGGATCAGTCCTTGGACCTATACTGTTTCTGATATATGTAAATGATCTCCCGGAAGGAATAGACTCGTTCCTCTCAATGTTTGCTGATGATGGAAAAATTATGAGGATTATTAAGACAGAGGAAGATAGTATGAGGCTATAAGGTGAACAAGACAAACTGAAGGAATGGTCCAATAAATAGCTACTAAAGTTCAACCCAAGTAAACGTAAAGTAAAAATTGGAGGCCAGACATAGGATACCGAATAGGAGACAAAGTTCTCCATGAAACGGACAGAGAGAAAGATCATGGAATTGATAACAAGCCAAACCTGTCTCCTGAAGCCCTCATCAAGGGAATATCATCAGCGGCGTTAGCAAGGCTGACTAACATCAGAACTGCCTTTAGAAACCTATGTAAGGAATCTATCAGAACTTAGTATATCACATATGTAAGACCAATCTGGACTATGCGGCACCAGCATTAAGCCCGTACCTAGTCAAGCACAAGATGAAGCTGGAAAAAGGTGAGAGGTATGCCACTAGCAGAATCCTAAAACTATGAGGCATGTGTTACGAGGAAAGGTTGTGAACTGCACCTCACGTCGCTGAAAGGCAGAAGAGCTCGGGAAGACATGATCACATATAAACTTCTCAGGGAAATTAATTTTAACAGGGTAGACAAGTGCAGATTATTTAACACGGGTGGTACTCGAACAGGGAGACACAGGTGGAAGCTGATTACCCCAAATGACGCAGAGTCATTAGAAAGAACGTTTTCAGTGTCAGAGAAGTAAAAGGAATGCACTAGAAAGTGACGTGGTATAGGCTGACTCCATACACAGTTTCAAATGTAGATATGATAGAGCTCGAGAAGCTCAAGAATATGTACACCAGTAGATTGACAGTTGAGAGGCGGGATCATAGAGCCGAAGCTCAACCCCCCAAACACGACAAGGTCAGTATAACTAGGTGAGAACACACACACAGTAAAGGTCTAAAAACATTTATTGATCTAAGAACGTTGGGAGGCGGGGCTAGGAGCCAAGCTCGACCAAGCAAGCTCATCTAGGTTAGTACACACTTTATTAAAAACATAGTCAATTACGACTGAACAAAAATATGTAAATTACAAACCTATAAAAGGTAAGGTAATTATAAGGAGATTTTTTTAACCACTTGATGGTCGGGGATTGAACGCTGACCTGCATGAAGCGAGACCATTGCTTTACGGTCCATTCCAAGTGGCTTCATTCATAACTAATTTCTTCCTTGTCTCGGGACTTCAGTTGTTGTCTTAGATTCATTCGGTAAACGATAAAGTAGACATCAGTTGGAGCAAAAATTCCTGGTTTAGCTCTTCGGATTTCGCATCCTCCAGGTCTTTGGCTTTGGCCTCACTCATGGCTTCTACTTCCTTCTTCTGCCTTTTTACCCTCATGTCCGTAATCATAGGACCAATGGCCTTAACCTCAGCCTTCAGTAATTTTCGCGTTTCTAAACCTTATTGTGGAGTTTCTTTACCGTATCGTTGAGTACTAATAATTTTGCAGCCATGTCATATACTTCCCTCGCCATCTCTTCCCTCTTTCCCTCTCTACGAAGTCTATTTATTTTATTCTTATAAGTCGTCTTTATTGCCCATCTCTCCGAATCTTTCCTTGCAAACTCTTCTCTCTCCCGCTCTATTCGGCAGACGAGTTGTTTAAGCTCATAGCCGAAGACTTTCTTAGTGGTGGAGGCTTCACCTTCCACTTGGTGCTGCTCCTCCTCCTCTCTCTTCCGCTTCAGAGACATTCTGGCGAGAAGTGAATACTTTTTATTGTAATGACTTACTAAACATGTGATAAATATCACAGATGAACTTAAATATAGTGAGGCACCAAAATGTCGATGACCCTCGCTCTCTCTCTCAATGGAACGTTCACAAGGTGGCTGAAGAGGTGGCCTGATGTAGAGCATGTTGTGGCATACTCTTATGTAGTTAGTGTAGTTGTGTTGGTGTGTAGTGGAGTTAGTGCATGTCTTATGTAGTTAGTGTAGTTGTGTTAGTGTGTAGTGGAGTTAGTGTGTAGTGGAGTTTAGTGTGTAGTGGAGTTAGTGCATGTCTTATGTAGTTAGTGTAGTTGTGTTAGTGTGTAGTGGAGTTAGTGTGTAGTAGAGTTAGTGCATGTCTTATGTAGTTAGTGTAGTTTGTGTTAGTGTGTAGTGGAGTTAGTGCATGTCTTATGTAGTTAGTGTAGTTGTGTTAGTGTGTAGTGGAGTTCGTGTGTAGTGGAGTTAGTGTGTAGTGGAGTTAGTGTGTAGTGGAGTTAGTGCATGTCTTATGTAGTTAGTGTAGTTGTGTTATAGTGGAGTTAGTGCATTTCTTAAGTAGTTAGTGTAGTTGTGTTAGTGTGTAGTGAAGTTAGAGCATGTCTTAAGTAGTTAGTGTAGTTGTGTTAGTGTGTAGTGAAGTTTGAGCATGTCTTAAGTAGTTAGTGCATGTCTTATGTAGTTAGTTGTTGTTGTTAAAGATTTTGCTACCTGGAACAAAAAGTTCCAAGTAGCACGGGCTATGGTGAGCCCGTAGTATGTAGTTAGTGTAATGTTAGTGTATAGTGGAGTTAGTGCATGTCTTATGTAGTTAGTGCAGTTGTGTTAGTGTTTAGTGTGGTTAGTGCATGTCTTATGTAGTTAGTACAGTTGTGTTAGTGTGAAGTGTGGTTAGTGCAGATCTTAAGTAGTTAATGTAGTTGAGTTAGTGAGTAGCTATAGTTAGTGCAAGTATTATGTAGTTAGTGCAGTTGCTTGAGTGTGAAGTGAAGTCAGTGCATATCTTATGTAGTTAGTGTAGTGAAGGTAGTGCACGTCTTTTGTAGTTAGTGTGTAGAGGGGATGGTGCATGTCTTATGGAGTTAGTGTGTAGTGGGGTTAGAGCATATATTATGAAGTTAGTGCACTTGTGTGAGTGTGTAGTAGGATTAGTGCATGTCTTATGAAGTTCTTGTAGTTGTGTAAGTGTGTAGTGGAGTTACTTCATGTCTGATGTAGTTAGTGTAGTATTTCAGTGTGTAGTGCAGTTAGTGTTTATCTTTTGAAGTTATTGTAGCCGTATTAGTGTGTAATGAAGTTAGTACATGTTTTATGTAGTTTGTATAGTTCTGTTTGGGTGTAGTAGAGATAGTGCAACTCTTATGAATTTAGTGTAGTTGTGCTAGAGTGTAGTGAGGTTAGTGCATGTCTTATGTAGGTAGTGTAGTTATGTTAGTGTGTAGTGGAGTTAGTGCATGTTTTTTTATAGTTAAAGTTGTTGTGTTAGTGTGAAGTGGAATAAATGAATTTCTAATGTGAAGATCGTGAAAATCTTATGTTTTTAGTGTAGTAATGTTAGTGTGTAGTGGAATTAGTGCATGTCTTATGTAGTTAGTGCAGTTATGTTAGTGTGTAGTGGAATTAGTGCATGTCTTATGCAGTTAGTGCAGTTATATTAGTGTGTAGTGGAATTAGTGCATGTCTTATCTAGTTAGTGTAGTTGTGTTAGTGTTTAGTGGGGTTAGTGCATGTGTTATGTAGTTAGGTTTGTTAAATTAGTGTTTATTGATGTTAGTGCATGTCTTACGAAGTTAGAATAGTTGTGTTAGTGTGTAGTAGATTTAGTGTTATTTCTTAAGTAGTTAGTGTAGTGGTGTTAGTGAATAGTGGAGTTGTAGCTAGTTAGTGTATTAGTGTTTAGTGAATTTAGTGCGTCTTTTGTAGTTAGTGTTGTTGTGTTAGGGTTTAGTAGGGTTAGTGCATGTATTATGTAGTAAGAGTTGCTGAGTTTGTGTTTATTAAAGATAGTGTATGTCTTATGTAGTTAGAATAGTTGGGTTAGTGTGTAGTGAACTCAATGCATTTCTTATGTAGTTAGTGTAGTGTTGTTAGTGAATAGTGAAGTGCATGCTTTTGGTAGTTAGTGTAGTTGTATTAGTGTGAAATGAAGTTAGTGCATGTCATGAATTAAGTGCAGCGGTGTGAGTGTGTAGTGAAGTTTGTGACAGTCTTATGTAGTTAGTGCAGTTGTTTTAGTGTGTAGTGAGGTTAATGCATGTCTTATATGGATAGTATAGTTGTGTTACTATGTAGTGGAGTTGATGCATGTCTTATGTAGTTAGTGTTGATGAGTTAGTGTGAAGTGGGGTTAGTATACGTCTTATGTATTAGTGTGTAGAGTAGTTATTATTTCAATATTTATTATAATAATAATTGTTATATTTAATAATTATCACTCTTCCTTCTGCTTGGTCTTGAAGGAAGCCTCGGGTGAAAGAGGGCTGTGACGATCTGTCTGGAGCCCGTAGGTGCGGGACCTGGACGTCCACCTCCCGGGGGTCGTGCGGCCCAGGCTCTGCTGCAGGAGGCTGGGGTCGTTCTTGCCCTTGACGGCGTGGTTCTTCTCCAGCCCCGTCCCCGACGGTCTCCAGGTTTGAAGTCTCTGTGCCCTTTTTCACCAACTTCGAGATCAACTCCGGAGCTAACAGTTCCTGCGACGGCGCTGGAACCAATCGTATTGGCGTTTGCTTTTCCATTGGAGACTTTCGGCACCGTGGAGAGTGGGGACCTACTGCATGGGTAACAGCTTCTCCTCCATATCAACCTACCAAGGCTTTATGCCCTGGAGAGGTCACTCCAGACCGACTTCCAAAGCGCAACACAATAGTCTCCTGAGACTGACAGATGCCTACTACTATTATGTATTTTTTGTAATTGAGTTTGTGTGTAGTGGGGTTAGAGCATGTTTTATGTAGTTAGTGCAGTTGTGTGAGTGTGAATAGAAGGTAGAGCAGGTATTATGCAGTTAGAATAGTTGTGTTCGTGTGTAGTGGAGTTAGTGCATGTCTGATGTAGTTAGTGTAGTAGTTTTAGTGTGTAGAGGAGTTAGTTCTCATCTTATGAAGTTATTGTAGCCGTTTTAGTGTGTAGTGAAGTTAATGAATGTCTTATGTAGTTAGTGTAGTTGCTTTAGTGTGTAGTGGAGTTAGTGCAACTCTTATGAAGTTAGTGTAGTTGTGTTAGTGAGCAGTGGAGTTAGTGCATGTCATGAAGTTAGTGTAGTTGTGTTAATGTGTAGTGAGATAGTTCGTGTCTTGTTTAGTTAGTGTGGTAGTGTTAGTGAGTAGTTAAGTTAGTGCATGTCTTATGTAGTTAGTGTTGTTTTAGTTTGTAGTGGAGTTAGTGCACGTCTTATGTAGTTAGTTCAGTTATGTTAGTGTGTAGTGGAGTTAGTGCATGTCATGTAGTTAGCGTAGTTTTGTTAGCGTTTAGTGGGGTTAGTGCATGTGTTGTTAGATTAGTTTATTGAAGGTAGTGCATGTCTTACGTAGTTAGAATAGTTGTGTTAGTGTGTAGAATAGTTAGTGCATTTCTTAGTCGTTTGTGTAGTTGAGTACTCACCTAATTGTGCTTGCTTTCTGGCAGTCCAGAAATATGCAGTCTGACCAGCCCTTTTTTTTTTTTTTGACTTTTGTTGCCTGGTCATAGAACTCAGTTAATCCTGTAGACATGATTTGCCATCTCTGAACCCATGTTGATGTTACGTTACAAAGTACTTCCGCTCCAGATGTTCCACTAATTTTTTCGAACAATATTTTCCATCATCTTGCATGGAATGCATGTTAGGGACACTGGCCTGTAGTTCAGTTCCTCCTACCTATCACCCTTCTTGTATATTGGGACTACATTGGCCGTCTTCCAAATTTTTGGCAGTTCACCTGTTACCAGTGACTTATTGTACACCATGTAGAGTGGTAGGCACAGAGCTTCTGCTCCTTCCTTTAGAATCCATGGTGAGATTCCATCCGGGCCTTTGTTACATCCAAATCTAACAGATGCTTCCTCACCTCTCTACTGATAATCACAAACTCCTCTAATGGTGTCTGGTTTGATGCTCCCTCCCTTATTTCTGGGACTTCTCCTTGTTCTGAGGTGAAGACTTCCTGGAATTTCTTATTGAGTTCCTCGCACACATTCCTGTCGTTTGTAGTGAATCTTTCTGCCCCTATCCTCAGTATCATTACCTGTTCTTTCACTGTTGTTTTCCTCCTGATGTGGCTATGCAGCAGTTCGGTTGCCTTGTTCGCTATGTCATTTTCATATTGCCTCTCTACCTCTCTTCTCACCCTGACGCATTTATTCCTGGCGCTCTGGTATCTTTCTCTGCTCTCAGTGTTCTGCTGTTGTTGGTGGTGTTGGTGAATAGTGGAGTTAGTGCATGCCTTTGGTAGTTAGTGTAGTTGAATTAGTGTGTAGTGAAGTTAGTGCATGTCATGAATTTAGTACAGCGGTGTGAGTGTGAAGTGAAGTTTGTGACAGTCTTATATGGAGAGTGTAGTTGTGTTAGTGTATTTCTTGTGCAATTAGTCTAGTGGTTTTATTGAATAGTGGGGTTAGTGCATGTCGTATGTAGTTAGTGTAGCTAAGTTAGTGCATGCCCTATGTAGGTAGTGTAGTAATTTTAGTGAGTATTGTAGCTAGGGCTTATGTTGAGAAGTAATTGTAAACGTTTTAGTGTTCAGTGATATTAGTGCATGTCATATGTAGTTAGTGTAAATCTGAAAGTGTGAAGTAAAGTTAGTGTAATTATGTTAGTGTGAAGAAAAGTTAGTGCAACTTTTATGAAGTTAGTACTCACCTAATTGTGCTTGCGGGGTTGAGCTCTAGTAGTTAGTATAGTTGTATTAGTGAGTATTGGAATAAGCACATGTCATGTTGTTAGTGTAGTATGGCTTTACGCCCTGGAGAGGCTACTCCAGACCGACAACCAGAGCGCAACTCCATAATCTCCTGAGACTGATGGATGCCTACTACTATGTAGTTATTGCAGTTGTGTTAGTGTGGAGTGAGGTTAGTGCATGTCTTATGTGGTTATTGATGTTGTTTTAGTGTGTCGTGATGTTAGAGCATGTCTCATGAAGTCACTGTAGTTGTTTTAATGTGTAGTTAAGTAAATGCATGTCTAATGTTGTAAGTACAGTTCTGTTAGTGTGTAGTGAAGTTAGTGCAAGTCTTATGTAGTTAGTGTAGTGCTGTTAGTACATGTCTTATGTAGTTAGTGTAGTTGAGTTAGTGTGTAGTACGGTTAGTGCATTAGTGTAGTGGTGTTGGTGAATGGTGGAGTTTGTGCATGTCTTATGTAGTTAGTGTACTTGTGTTAGTGTTCTGTTCTGGCCTGAGTGAGTTCGGGGTTATGGAACTTAAACCTCCTATGAGAGCTCTGGTTGTTGCACAAGACTGTTACTTGTGTACAGGTGGACATTGTCCCCCAACTACTCTCTGCCAGAACAGTCAACCGACCTCAGCAGCCACACTCCCGCTACCGTCGGACAACCAACAATGAACACTGGAGTGCTTGAAATTTACTCAGAAGATCACCTTGTACGTCTCTTGATCTCGGAGAGGGGTTCAGCATCACACGTTTAGGGGTGCGACTCTAACACTGGCTTCATTGTCCTGTGTACACACCCTACTTGAGCTGCCGTGACTCCCCGCTCTCTCCTCGTTTTGGTATGATCTCAATCCCCTTTTCCAAATTGGTACTCTCTGCCACCCTGTCTACAGGTGTGATCCTTTCTCTCTCTCTATCTATCCTGCTTTCTGGGAAGCCTCACCAGGATAAGGATAAGACAAAAGTCAGCTAACAATGCACATTTAATAAACAAAAAACAAATGCAATACGTGACATGAAAACATTAAAATAGTATCAAACAATACTCTAAGCCGTTACAACCTGGTAGCAATCCAATACCATACCCTGGCTTAATCAACCATCCATATTAAGTGTTGTTGTTGTTGTTAAAGATTTTCTACCTGGAACAAAAAGTTCCAAGTAGCACGGGCTACTTGGAACTGCCTAATTCTTGGTTTACCACTTACTACTCCCTCACTAATTGGGGGGGGGGGGGGATCTCGTCATAACAGTATTATACACTCAGCCACCAAAAATATATAAACTGAGCCTGTGCCTGAAACACCAGAAACATCCGCATAAATATTCCTCAACACACGAAGAAATCAATCTCTCACCTTACACTGCGTCTCACACGCCGTAAGCATTCAAACACTCCCCTTATACATTCCTGCGTGTCCACCATAAACCTCTGCTCTGCTCTTGGAGGCTCACTACCATATATATCTTTAGGTCCTCTAAAATATTCAACAGTACACTTCTGCAGTTCTCCCAAAACTGCTGCACAATGAAGTCCTCTTCAAACACCAGTGATGCTTCACCACTGATCCCACGGAGACACATGAAACTCCTCTTCATTGCTCCTTTACACTGCTCAAGGTCAACTCCTCACCATGGAGTTCTGCTCTCCCACAGATTTCAGCATACACTTCTCCTGCCTCGAAGTTTCCTCCATTAACTTCTTCCCTGGCCTCCAAGTTCTTCCATCAACTCTTAACCAAACAAACCTGCAGTTCCAATAAAAATGTTTCCCCACTAAAACATAATTAAATGTATTCACAAAAAGTAAAATTTCTCCATCCGACATCTCTTTAAAACTACTGCGTCGGCGCGACGGTACTCCCCTATCTTGGGCGGGTCCATTTCGACATGCTGCCGGCCGCCTCCCTGATCGCCAGGCTGGGGCAGCCTCCCTCACTCAGTCAGTCACTTACACTCGCCGAGGGTGGACGTATCACTCCGCCTTCCAAGATGTTCTCTTATCTCTTATTCTCTTATTTGAGCTTACTGCCTTAAAGAATATCTATACTATATACATAAACACTTGCCATGATCGCTGGGCACACGATCAAGGCAACCACTGCAACAACTGTTATATTAGCTTACCACAGAGTTTGTGTCGAGGGTGCTCAGGTCCTGGTCCTCACAATGACGCCCACACAATCGCTATATGACTGCCTCACAAGGCTTTTTCTAGTCCTGACTTGAGCACTTTAAGTCGTCCTCAGGCTTCACATATAAAAGCCTGCTTGATTACCTCCTCTTCTACAGCACACACCTAGGGGTTTTCCTCTTCTGGCAGGAGCTCAGCAGAGCGCGACCCTCTCTCACGACCTCTGTTGCTCAAGTAAAGGTCTAGATTTCCTCGCGAGCCTCACATCATGTCAGCATAATATCCACATCTCATTTAAACACATAAACAAAAATAACCACACAATATGTTTGCCTCCACATCTATCTGCTCTCTACATGCAGTGAGAGTGGACTCCCCCGATGGGCTGGTCCATGGGTTGGGCTGCCTGCCTTGCCCGGCAGGCAGCCCCTCAACTCTGGGAGGATCCTCCGCCGCCAGTCAGTTGGCTTCAGGCGGTCGACGGTAGAGGATGTGCTGCTCGTCCCTCCAGCTGTCTCTCTCATCTCCGTCCTCTCATTTAGGCTTCCTGCCTTACCAAAACATTTCTAACTTATCAATAAACATTGCTACTGTCGCTGGGCACACGACCAACTACAAGCAATCACTATGAACTGGCTTAAATCGTGCTTACCACAGATTGCCTAGTCGAGGGTACTCCTCCCTCTGACAGCGTCTGGTCAGGGCGCTCCCACAGCCCACGATAATGGATCTGGGCGGCTTAATAATCTCTTTTCGCCGTCCAGGACTTGAGACCACAGCGTTCCCAGCTCGATTCTACAGCTGGCACGTCTGCACACTTCTCTTCTCTTGGAGATATATCACTAGGGGTTCCTTTCTGACGTGAGCTCAAACGGAGCACGGCTTCCCCTTGCGATGTTTGGCACTCAAGTGAGCTCAAAGCCGTCCAGAAGCTAGCGTCACGTCTCCAGCAAATTATCTACATCTCCTAACCAGTCATTTATCTTTTTTCATATTCACTGCCCATAATCTTAAATTGTTCATTAAATCCAACAAACTATTTTACATCTGTGTTATCACCTCTATATTTCCTATACCTTCTAGTTAGGTCAGGCTTGTTGAATAACTCTCAAGGGGGAGACTCGTTTCTCCTATAGGCTGAGATCATAACAAACGTACACTAACATAGATGGGATTACGAATAAAGCAGGTGAACTTGGAGAATTGGCACTAGAAGAAAACCTAGACATAATAGCACTTACAAAAACAAAGCTAACGAAAACCATAACAAATGCAGTGCTTCCACAGGACTACTATGTAGTGAGGAAAGAGAGAGAAGGAAGAGGAGGAGGTGGTGTAGCTTTGCTGATAAGAAAAGGCTGGAGTTTCGAAGAGATGGTTGTTCAGGGTTGTGGAAGATATCAGTGACTACATAACAGGTACCATAGCAATTGGGGGACAAAAAATTGTAGTAGTAGTCATATATAACCCCTTACCAAATGACAGAAGACCCAGCCGGGAATAATATAGAAATAACATGGCCACCATCAATAAAATAGAGAGAGCAGCTTCTGTAGCTAGCAAGAACGGATCCAGACTACTAATCATGGGAGACTTCAACCACGGGAAGATAGATTGGGAGAACAGAGACCGATATGGAGGACCAGACACATAGAGAGCTAAGCTGCTGGAACGTAGCAACAAGAAGCTTTTAAAGTCAACATGTCAAGGAACCAACAAGAATGAAAGGAGAGGATGAACCAGCTTTGCTTGATCTGAAATTTACCCTAAAAGAGTCGGATATAAGGGAAGTTAAGTGGGAAGCCCCTGTGGGAATGAGTGATCATAGTGTATTGAGCTTTGAGTACCTGGTTGAGCTAGGAATTATCTCCCACAAAAAAGAGCTGGGAAACAAAGGGCTGGCGTACCGAAAGTGAAATTATGAAAAGATGAATGAATTCCTAAGGGATATACCATGGGACACAGAATTCAGAACTAAGTCTGTAAAACATATGATGGACTATGTCACCCAAAGTGTCAGGAGGCAGAAAACATTTTTTATCCCGGCCCGACAGGAAACACCGAGAAGCAAAAGAAGAATCCGTGGTTTAATAGGGAATGTATGAAAGCAAAGGAGCTGAACAAAAGGGCGGGAGGAACTTCCGTAATAACAGAACACCAGAAAGTAGAGTGAGATACCAGAGAACCAGGAACGAGTATGTTAGTGTGAGAAGAGAAGCTGAGAAAAGGTATGAAAATGATATAGCTAATAAAGCCAAGACCGTGCCAAAGCTAGTACACAGTCACATCAGAGGAAAACAACAGTGAAGGAACATGTGATGAAACTTAGAATTGATATGGACAGGTACACAGAGAATGACAAAGAGGTGTGTGAAGAACTCAACAGATGTTCCAGGAGGTCTTTGCAATAGAACAAGGAGAGGTCATGGCGCTAT
>NC_091151.1:19008388-19140725 GCF_040958095.1 Procambarus clarkii | reverse complement strand
AAGTAATAATTGTAATTACGAAGCAATAAGATGCTTATCTTAACATACTAAGAAGGTTAGGTAAGGTCGGTGTTTTCTATGAAGCTTTTCAAGGTAAACTAGTATGTTTAGTAAGTCACATATTCACGTAATAAATAAGTCAATATTGACTGTAAGAAAGTGCGAGAACGGGTTAGAACATAAGAACAAAGGTTACTGCAGAAGGCCTATTGGCCCATACGAGGCAGCTCCTATCTATAACCACCCAATCCCACTCATATACATGTCCAACCCGCGCTTGAAACAATCGAGGGACCCCATCTCCACCACGTTACGCGGTAATTGGTTCCACAAATCAACAACCCTGTTACTGAACCAGTATTTACCCAAGTCTTTCCTAAATCTAAACTTATCCAATTTATACCCATTGTTTCGTGTTCTGTCTTGTGTTGATAATTTTAATACCCTATTAATATCCCCTTTGTTATATCCATTCATCCACTTGTAAACCTCTATCATGTCACCCGTAACTCTTCGCCTTTCCAGTGAATGCAACTTAAGCTTTGTTAATCTTTCTTCATATGAAAGATTTCTAATTTGGGGAATTAACTTAGTCATCCTACGCTGGACACGTTCAAGTGAATTTATATCCATTCTATAGTACGGCGACCAAAACTGAACTGCATAATCTAAATGGGGCCTAACCAGAGCAAGATATAGCTGAAGAACCACACCAGGTGTCTTGTTACTAACACTTCGATTAATAAATCCCAGTGTCCTATTTGCCTTATTACGAACATTCATGCATTGATCATTTTGTTTTAAATTCTTACTAATCATAACTCCCAGATCCCTTTCGAAATCCGACTTCGCAATCTCAACACCATCTAGCTCGTATCTTGTAACTCTATCATCATTACCTAGCCTCAAAACTTTACATTTATTAGCATTAAACTGCATCTGCCAGTCTTTTGACCATTTTAAAACCCTATTTAGATCAACTTGAAGTGATAGCGAGTCTTCTTTCGTGTTAATTTCCCTACCGATTTTTGTATCATCTGCAAATTTGCAGATTTTGCTACTCAAACCTGAATCTAAATCATTTATATATATTATAAACAACAGAGGTCCCAGTTGTATGACATGGGAGGGGATCCACAGAAACTTGGCGACTCTTCCCTGGTTGGTTACATAAGAACATAAGAACAAAGGCAACTGCAGAAGGCCTGTTGGCCCATACGAGGCAGCTCCTATTTATAACCACCCAATCCCACTCATATACATGTCCAACCCATATACATATACATATCAACTTGAAGTGATAGCGAGTCTTCTTTCGTGTTAATTTCCCTACCTATTTTTGTATCATCTGCAAATTTGCAGATTTTGCTACTCAAACCTGAATCTAAATCATTTATATATATTATAAACAACATTAGTTAATGATTTGGTGAGTTTGGTTGGAGCTCTGAGAGCAGAGATGGATTCCCTGCGGGAGGAGGTACGACGGCTGAGACTTCGAGAGGAAACGAAGGAGGAGACCAGTGTTGACGAGACCTCATCGTGGAGAGTAGTGAAAGACAGGGGTCTTAAGAAGACCTTGACAAGGCCGCCTGCAGACGCCCTAAGGACGGAAAATTCATTTGCCGTGTTGGAGGACGAGTGCTGTAGTGCGCCTGCAGCTAGGAAATCAGCGAGGAACGACGGAGCGCAGGCCCCTCAGGCTGCTCAGAAAGTTAAGACGGTACCGAAGCGAATTTTGGTTGTGGGAGATTCCCAGGTGAGGTATTTAGACAGAACGTTTTGTACCAGAGATAGGGGGAACAGATTAAGGGTTTGCTATCCGGGAGCTGGAATTGGTGATATTGTTGAAAACATGAATGATATTATGACGGGAAATGGGAACAAACCCATTATTTGTATTAGTGCAGGGGGTAATGATGTTGGGCGAGTTAGGAGTGAGGAACTAATACAGAGATTTAGGACAGCCATTGAATTAGTTAAGAGCAAGGGAGGAATCCCGATCATATGTGGCATTCTTCCAAGAAAGGGAGTGGGAAATGAATGGATGTCGAGGGCACTTGGTGTCAATTGCCGGCTGGAAAGATATTGCAAATCAAATGCAATATCTTTCATAGACAACTGGGAACGCTTCTATGGAAGAAATGAAATGTATGCTCGTGTTGGGGTGCATCTATCGAGGGCTGGGGTTGTTGCTGTTGCGAACTCGTTGGAACCAGTGGTTAGAGGTGTTTGTTTGGGTTTAAACTGTTAGTAGATAGTGGTATGGGAATTGATTTGGAGGAAGGAGGTAATAAAAGTATGTGTTCGTGGGAGAAAAGAATTGGCAAAATGATCAGGGAAAGAAAAGGGCCTCAAAATAACAATTCACTTAGGATATATTACACTAACAGTAGACGTCTAAGAAATAAAATTAATGAATTAAATGCTCTTGTCTGCACAGAAAAAATAGATATTATTGCACTTACCGAAACGTGGATGAATGTATAAAATAGAGAACTATTAACTGAATATCAGATAAATGGATTTAAACTATTTCACACAGATAGATATATTAGACGAGGAGGGGGAGTAGCCATATATGTTAGGGACAATTTGAAATGTAGTCTCAAAGAGGGAATCAAAACTGAGCCACACACAGAAACTATTTGGATAGAAATAAACGAAAAAGCAAATAATATTATAATAGGAGCTATATATAGGCCACCAAATTTAGACAGAATGGAAGCAAAGCACCTATGGGATGAAATATCTAAAGCATCTAGATCTAACATTATTTATGTCATGGATGACTTTAATTTTAGTGGAATAAACTGGGTGAACAAAACAGGGAATAGTGAAGCAGAAGATTTTCTAGAATTAATTGACGATTGCTTTCTTACGCAACACATTAAGGAACCAACGCGGGAAAATAATATTTTAGATTTAGTGTTAACTAACAGGGAAACAGAAATTAATGACTTTGAAATAGGGAGTGAGCTAGGGAACAGTGATCACAAAGTTATCAGATTTAGTCTAAAATGGAATAGACCTGTAGGAGAAAATTCTGTTAAAGTGCCAGATTTTCGAAAAGCTGATTTTAATAGCCTAAGAATTTTTTTGGGTCAAATCGATTGGAAAGTCTTGGGTATGGGGTGTGGGCCGGTCTTAGAGCAAGACATGAACCCAGCGACAGGTGACGTAAAAGGGGATTTCGATGTGGATTTAATATATAACTTATTTAAGAATATTCTAAACAAAGCACAGGAACGTAGTATACCATACAAATTGAATAGATCGAATACTAATGACCCAAAGTGGATAACAAATAATTTAAAGAACCTTATAGGTAAAAAGAGAAATTGGTACAAAAGGATTAAGAATGGGGAAGTAAGGTTAGAACAGGAATTCATACAACTGGTTAGAAATGTTAAAAAAGAAATTAGGAAAGCAAAAAGAAACTATGAAGTTCGTATAGCAGAGCAAGCAAAGTCAAATCCTAAAGGGTTTTTTCAGTAATATTGAACTAAGACTAGGGAAAGGATAAGTCCATTAAAATCTGAGACAGGTCAAATAACAGATAATGACAAGGAGATGAGTAGTATTTTTAATAAATATTTTATATCTGTATTTACTAAAGAAGAACTTAACAATATGCCTTCAGCCGAACAAGTCTATGTGGGTGGGGATGAGGACAGGTTGACTAGTTTAGCAGTTACCAGGGAGGATGTAATTAAACAATTAGAAAAACTAAAACCAAACAAATCCCCAGGGCTGGATGAAGTGTTTGCCAGGGTGCTTAAAGAATGCAAAGAGGAGCTTTCCGAGCCACTGTCTACCATATTTAATAAATCAATAGAGTCAGGCAGAGTGCCAGAGTCATGGAAGGTAGCTAATGTGGTACCAATTTTTAAGAAAGGAGATAGATCACTTGCGTCAAACTATCGGCCAATTAGCCTAACGTCTATTGTGGGAAAGTTACTTGAATCAATAATTGCAAATACTATTCGTCTCCATCTTGAAAAACATAAATTAATAAATGAGTCGCAACATGGTTTTACAAATGGCCGTTCATGTTTAACAAATTTGTTATCTTTTTATTCCAGCATAGTTGAGGCAGTTGATAGTGGTAAGGATTGTGATGTTGTGTACCTTGACTTTAGCAAAGCTTTTGATACAGTGCCACATGAAAGACTAATTAAAAAAATAGAAGCTCATGGTATTGGGGGTGCTATATTAACTTGGATTAGGGCATGGCTATTCCAAAGGAAACAGAGTTAGTATAAATGGGGTTAAGTCAGAGTGGGATAATGTTGTTAGTGGAGTACCTCAGGGCTCTGTCCTGGGACCTCTGTTGTTTATAATATATATAAATGATTTAGATTCAGGTTTGAGTAGCAACATTTGCAAATTTGCCGATGATACGAAAATCGGTAGGGGAATTAATTCGGAGGAGGACTCACTATCACTTCAAGTTGATCTAGATAGAGTTTTGAAATGGTCAAATGATTGGGAAATGCAGTTTAATGCTGATAAATGTGAAGTTCTGAGGCTAGGTAATGATGATAGAGTTACAAGATACGAGCTAGATGGTGTTGAGATTGCGAAGTCGGATTGCGAAAGGGATCTGGGAATTATGATTAGTAAGAATTTAAAACAAAAGGATCAATGCATAAATGTTCGTAATAAGGCAAATCGGACACTTGGATTTATTAATCGCCCTAATTATTAATCCTTCGACCATTTCAAAACCCTATCTAGATCAACTTGAAGTGATAGTGAGTCCTCCTCCGAATTAATTTCCCTACCGATTTTCGTATCATCGGCAAATTTGCAAATGATGCTACTCAAACCTGAATCTAAATCATTTATATATATTATAAACAACAGAGGTCCAGGACAGAGCCTTGAGGCACTCCACTTACAACATTTTCCCACTCTGACTTGATTCCATTTATACTAACTCTCTGTTTCCTTTGGTATAGCCATGCCCTAATCCAGCTTAATATAGCACCCCCAATACCATGAGACTATCTTTTTAATCAGTCTTTCATGTGGCACTGTATCAAAAGCTTTGCTAAAGTCAAGGTACACAACATCACAATCCTTACCGCTATCAACTGCCTCAACTATGCTAGAATAAAAAGATAACAAATTTGTTAAACATGAACGGCCATTTATAAAACCATGTTGCGACTCAATTATTAATTTATGTTTTTCAAGACGAAGACAAATTTTATTTGCTATTATAGATTCGAGTAACTTTCCCACAATAGACGTTAGGCTAATTGGTCGATAGTTAGACGCAAGTGATCTATCTCCTTTCTTAAAAACTGGTATCACATTAGCTACTTTCCAAAACTCTGGCACTCTGCCTGACTATTGATTTATTAAAAATGGTTGACAGTGGGTCACAAAGCTCCTCTTTGCATTCTTTAAGCACCCTGGCAAACACTTCATCCGGCCCTGGGGATTTGTTTGGTTTGAGTTTTACTATTTGTTTAAGAACATCCTCCCTGGTAACTGCTAAACTCGTCAACCTGTCCTCGTCCCCACCCACATAGACTTGTTTGGCTGAAGGCATATTGTTAAGTTCCCCTTTAGTAAATACAGATACAAAATATTTATTAAAAATACTACTCATCTCTTCATCACTATCTGTTATTTGACCTGTCTCAGTTTTTAATGGACCTATCCTTTCCCTAGTCTTAGTACGATATAACTGAAAAAACCCTTTACGATTTGTCTTTGCTTGCCCTGCTATGCGAACTTCATAGTTTCTTTTTGCTTTCCTTATCTCTTTTTTAACATTTCTAACCAGTTGTACGAATTCCTGTTCTAAAGTGACCTCCCCATTTTTAATCCTTTTGTACCAAGCTCTCTTTTTACCTATAAGGTTCTTCAAATTCTTTGTTATCCACTTTGGGTCATTAGTATTCGATCTATTCAATTTGTATGGAATACTACGTTCCTGTGCTTTGTTTAGAATATTCTTAAATAAGTTATATATTGAATCCACATCGAAATCTCCATTTACGTCACCTATCGCTGGGTTCATGTCTCGCTCCAAGACCGGCCCCCACCCCATACCCAAGACTTTCCAATCAATTTGACCCAAAAAATTTCTTAGGCTATTAAAATCAGCTTTTCGAAAATCTGGCACTTTAACAGAATTTTCTCCTACTGGTCTATTCCATTCTATGCTAAATCTGATTTCTTTGTGATCACTGTTCCCTAGCTCACTCCCTATTTCGATGTCATTAATTTGTGTTTCCCTGTTAGTTAACACTAAATCTAAAACATTATTTTCCCGTGTTGGTTCCTTAATGTGTTGCGTAAGAAAGCAATCGTCAATTAATTCTAGAAAATCTTCTGCTTCACTATTCCCTGTTTTGTTCAACCAGTTTATTCCGCTAAAATTAAAGTCACCCATGACATAAATACTGTTAGATCTAGATGCTCTAGATATTTCATCCCATAGGTGCTTTGCTTCCATTCTGTCTAAATTTGGTGGCCTATATATAACTCCTATTATAATATTATTAGCTTTTTCGTTTAATTCTATCCAAATAGTTTCTGTGTGTGGCTCAGTTTTGATTCCCTCTTTGAGACTACATTTCAAATTGTCCCTAACATATATGGCTACTCCACCTCCTCGTCTAATATATCTATCTGTGTGAAATAGTTTAAATCCATTTATTTGATATTCAGCTAATAGTTCTCTATTTTCTACATTCATCCACGTTTCGGTAAGTGCAATAATATCTATTTTTTCTGTGCAGACAAGAGCATTTAATTCGTTAATTTTATTTCTTTGACTTCTACTGTTAGTGTAATATACCCTAAGTGAATTGTTATTTTGAGGCCCTTCTCTTTCCCTGATCATTTTGCCAATTCCTTTCTCCCACAAACACATACTTTTATTACCTCCTTCCTCCAAATCAATTCCCATACCTCTATCTACTAACAGTTTGAACCCAAACAAACACCTCTAACCACTTCTTCCAACGAGTTCGCAACAGCAACAACCCCAGCTCTCGATAGATGCACCCCATCACGAGCATACATTTCATTTCTTCCATAGAAGTGTTCCCAGTTGTCTATGAAAGATATTGCATTTGATTTGCAATATCTTTCCAGCCGGCAATTGACACCAAGTGCCCTTGATATCCATTCATTTCCCACTCCCTTTCTTGGAAGAATGCCACATATGATCGGGATTCCTCCCTTGCTCCTAACTAATTCTATGGCTGTTTTATACCTCTGAATCAGTTCCTCACTCCTAACTCGACCAACATCATTTCCTCCCACGCTAATGCAAATAATGGGATTGTTCCCATTTCCAGCCATAATATCATTCATGTTGTTTATAATATCACCAATGCCAGCTCCGGGATAGCAAACCCTTAACCTGTTCCCCTATCTCTAGCACAAAACGTTCTATCCAAATACCTTATCTGGGAATCTTCCACAACTAAGGTTTGCTTAGGTACTTCCCTTACTCTCTGAGGGGCCTGCGCTTCCTTGCTTTTCGTTGCTTTCCCTTTTGCGCGATCCGTAGTCTCACCACAGCACTCGTCCTCCAAAACGTCAAATGAATTAGAAGTTGCTATGGCGTTTGAAGGCGGCTTTATCAAAGTCTTCTTAAGGCCCCTGTCTTTCACCAAATCCTTTGATCCTTTTGTTTTAAATTCTTACTAATCATAACTCCCAGATCCCTTTCGCAATTCGACTTCGCAATCGCAACACCATCTAGCTCGTATCTTGTAACCCTATCATCATTATCTAACCTCAGAACTTTACATTTATCAGCATTAAATTGCATCTGCCAATCCTTCGACCATTTCAAAACCCTATCTAGATCAACTTGAAGTGATAGTGAGTCCTCCTCCGAATTAATTTCCCAACCGATTTTCGTATCATCTTCAAGTTTGCAAATGTTGCTACTCAAACCTGAATCTAAATCATTTATATATATTATAAACAACAGAGGTCCCAGGACAGAGCCCTGAGGCACCCCACTTACAACATTTTCCCACTCTGACTTGAATCCATTTATACTAACTCTCTGTTTCCTTTGGTATAGCCATACCCTAATCCAGCTTAATATAGCACCCCCAATACCATGAGACTCTATCTTTTTAATCAGTCTTTCATGTGGCACTGTATCAAAAGCTTTGCTAAAGTCAAGGTACACAACATCGCAATCCTTACCACTATCAACTGCCTCAACAATGCTAGAATAAAAAGATAACAAATTTGTTAAACATGAACGGCCATATTTAAAACCATGTTACGACTCAATTATTAATTTATGTTTTTCAAGATGAAGACGAATTTTATTTGCTATTATAGATTCGAGTAACTTTCCCACAATAGACGTTAGGCTAATGGTCGATAGTTAGACGCAAGTGATCTATCTCCTTTCTTAAAAACTGGTATCACATTAGTAACTTTCCAAAACTCTGGCACTCTGCCTGACTCTATTTATTTATTAAATATGGTTGACAGTGGTTCACAAAGCTCCTCTTTGCATTCTTTAAGCACCCTGGCAAACACTTCAACCAGGAGGTTAGTTCCCTTACAGCTCTCTTAATTTCAGCGAAAATCGCTGAAATTAACTATCGCAAGATTTTCTGCTCGATTTTCACTTAGGGTTTCGCTGCTTTTCAATCAATGCAGATCACTGCGCCATTAGTGTTTCGCTCAAGGAATCTTAACACCATAACAATGGCGGTTGCTCCGATTGCGTTGAAGAGGCATAGTTCTCAATACGTGCTTTCTCGTCATTTCTGCGTTGAAAGGCATTATCACCCATTTTGACATTTTTAAACAATACTGTTTGTTGACCAAGTTGTATAATTGCTGATTTTTGCCATGTTATTCCCCCCTTTTTTCCCTTTTCTACACAATTTATACTTTAATCTCAATTAGTATTAAGCTTTAGTCTAAGTGTTTTTTTCCCCCACACCTCTCCCGAAACGCTATGCGTATTAATGGCTTTAGGTTTTGTTACGTACTAGCTCTATCTATAAAGCCAACATTATGTTTGTAACTCATCTTCTATGCATGTAATTTAACCTGAATAAACATTTTGATTTTGATTTAGATATTTTGAGTTTGATAGGTAGATTTGATATGGGTCTGTAATTGTTTATGTCCGCCGGATTGCCTCCTTTATGAACTGGCGTTACTCTTGCCTTTTTAGGATATCAGAGAAGGTATGACACTCAAGAGGTACCGCACCGGGGACCAGCTTCGCTACCCTACGCTAAGTACCTGTCATAAAGTTTGAACAAAATAACATACATAATATTACAAATATACGGTATACATATAATATTATAAATATTAAATATATAAATATATACATATAGTTTTATAAAGAGTTAAAAGGACTGACATCAACAAATGATCCATACAGTGAAGCACAAATACAATACAATACATCAGACAATGGAGAGGTGTGGCGAGTGTTCGGGAGTATTAGGAAGACGTAATGTAGGCGTCAAGTGTTGCATCTGTAACATAAGATTTCACCTCGGCTGTGCAGAATTATCTCCAGGATGCACAAAAAGGCAAGGAATTTACTGGGTTTGCAAAGATGACAGATTAATGTCGGAGAACATAACTAAACTGATGAAAAACATTCCCGAGTCACAGATACCTGGTTGATACCTGGTTGATGGGGTTCTGGGAGTTCTTCTACTCCCCAAGCCCGGCCCGAGGCCAGGCTTGACTTGTGAGAGTTTAGTCCACTAGGCTGTTGCTTGGAGCGGCCCGCAGGCCCACATACCCACCACAGCCCGGTTGGTCCGGCACTCCTTGGAGGAATAAATCTAGTTTCCTCTTGAAAATGTCCACGGTTGTTCCGGCAATATTTCTTATGCTTGCTGGGAGGACGTTGAACAACCGCGGACCTCTGATGTTTATACAGTGTTCTCTGATTGTGCCTATGGCACCTCTGCTCTTCACTGGTTCTATTCTACATTTTCTTCCATATCGTTTACTCCAGTACGTTGTTATTTTACTGTGTAGATTTGGTACTTGGCCTCCAGTATCTTCCAGGTGTATATTATTTGATATCTCTCTCGTCTTCTTTCTAGTGAGTACATTTGGAGGGCTTTGAGACGATCCCAATAATTTAGGTGCTTTATTGCATCTATGCGTGCCGTATATGTTCTCTGTATTCCCTCTATTTCAGCAATCTCTCCTGCTCTGAAGGGGGAAGTGAGTACTGAACAGTACTCAAGACGGGACAACACAAGTGACTTGAAGAGTACAACCATTGTGATGGGATCCCTGGATTTGAAAGTTCTCGTAATCCATCCTATCATTTTTCTGGCTGTCGCAATATTTGCTTGGTTATGCTCCTTAAACGTTAGGTCGTCAGACATTATTATTCCCAAATCCTTTACATGCTGTTTTCCTACTATGTGTACATTTGATTGTGTTTTGTACTCTGTATTATGTTTAAGGTCCTCATTTTTACCGTACCTGAGTACCTGGAATTTATCACTGTTAAACATCATGTTATTTTCTGATGCCCAGTCGAAAACTTTATTAATATCAGCTTGAAGTTTTTCAATGTCCTCAGCCGAGGTAATTTTCATACTGATTTTTGTGTCATCTGCAAAGGATGATACGAAGCTGTGACTTGTATTTTTGTCTATATCTGATATGAGAATAAGGAAAAGCAGCGGTGCTTTTCAGAGATTATCATTCAGAGATTATAACAGAGATTATCATTCACAGAAAAGCTACCAGTGATATATGCGGACTGGGAAAAGACAACATTGGATAATGACCAAAACTCAGGAACAGATAGTTTAGAGAACTGCATCAGTAATGTGGAGGAAGAGGGTATTGTGGTACAAAATAACAGCAATATTGCAGAGCCAGGTAATATAAACAATGAGAGCAACAGTGAGACAGAGTGCATAAATGAAGGAATTGGGACGAAAGACGGAGATGGCTCCAATAAAGAGGTAGACTAGACAGACACAGGTATAAATACCTTGAAAAACGCAAAACCTGAACACATTTGCAAATTCTATGCTAAAGGAATATGCAAATATGGGAAATTAGGAGCAAAATGCAATTTTCTGCATCCTCGGAAATGCAGGAACATGTTGGCGGGGGTACATGCCGTTTTGGAACAGGGTGTAGATACTTTCATCCTAAATTATGTCAATTTTCAATTAGGGACAAAAAATGCTACAATCTTCAGTGTCCGGAATTCCACGTGAGAGGTACACAGCGTTATAGACGGGAAGATCAATATGACACTACTGGAAATTTTTTAGAGGAAGACAGAAACAGTAGAAAATATAAGAGAGAGGAACAGTCAGATAGAACCACTACAGGATTACAGAGGGGAAGGGAGATACCCACAAGACTGGAATACAAATTATCAACAAGCACAAAGGTACTACACCACACAACACCTGTCCTACTACCAAAACTGGACGAATCACTTCCAAAACAACACACCCTGGACCTGGGTAGAGTGGGGGAGAACTACCAAAGCCCACCAAAAGTGACACGCAATGTGGGAAATCATTCATATATGCAAACATACAAGGCTTGAAACCAAAATCAAGAAATAAAGTTAAGTTCATAAATGGCCTCCTAATAGAATCGAACTCAATATTTGGTGCATTTACAAAAACCCACATGGATAGTGAAATCTGGATTCCGAATTATAATCTATATAGATGTAACAGAGTAATTAAGTCAAGTGGAGGTCTGGATATTAAAGAGGAGCTGGCATGCACAGAGCTCCTGAACTCGTCCAAGAGCCTGGTTGATCAGTCCAGCAACCAGGAGGCCTGGTCGACGACCGGGCCGCGGGGACGCTAAGCCCCGGAAGCACCTCAAGGTAACCTCAAGGTAACCTCAAGGTAGGTGGTAGAGGTACTTGAAATCAAGGTAGAAAATATGAATCTACTTATTATTTTAATATACAAACCGCCAGATGCAACAGTTGAGGAATTCACTGAACAGATCCACAATATAGAGAATATTCTTGATAACCTAGCAAACCCAGTACCAGATATCATCTTCCTTGGAGACTTCAATCTACCCAGTTTAAAATGGAGAATAGTAAACAATAACATTATAGCAGGAAGTCAACCTGGAAATAACCAACCACAGGTCAGAGAACTACTGAGATTCTGTGACAAATTCTCGCTTAGTCAGCAGATTACAGAACCAACTAGGAACGAAAACACGCTGGACCTGATATTTACGAACAATGAGGATCTAATCAGAGACATTACTGTCTCAGACACTATGTACTCGGACCACAAGCTCATTGAAGTGCAAACTAACATTAATAACGTTAGTAGGCCCAAGAGAAACAACAAGCGAGAAGGGCTATTCAATAAATTCAATTTTAATAATAAGAGGATAGACTGGGAGAAAATAAACAGGGAACTTACAAACATTCAATTTGAAAATGTTCTAAGAAATAAAAATCCTACACAAGGAATAGAAAAACTGACTTCTGAAGCATATGAAGTCTGTCTGAAACATGTTCCTTTGAGGAAAGCCAGAAAGAGGTCCTGTTATAAATGGTGAGTTGTTCTATGGGGAATCTAGTATTAATTTAGAGTAGGGTCAGTAGTTAGCATTAAGAGGTATCAAGTATGGGAGATCTAAAAGTCCCGGCCCCCAATAAACATAGAAGAGTAAACTTATAGTGGCTTATTACTGCAATTGTCAGCCTAGAGGTAGATCATAGATCTCCTACACAGGAAGAATGGATACTCCTTTAAACTAACTTACCTATTTATTAACCCCTTAACAACCCCCCATATACATTCACACCAATAACAATAATTACTTTACCACACTACCTTACGTTAAAAGCCTTGGTCCACATAAGCAGGATACAAGGTTTACACTGAGAACAAGCTAGGGTAAAGTACTACTAGTGAAGAACCTGAAGCTTGAAGCAGCTTAGGGTAGTGAGACCACGTGGTACCCTAACACAACACAACACTAAGGGGGTACCCAAAACACTGGCAAATACTACCCCAGGTCTACACCAATCTTACAATCCCAGAGTAGGCACACTAAATTCCACAATACTTAACTTAGTAAACTAGACACAGAAATAGGTAAGGAAGAGTAGTAGGAAAAAGGAGAAGAGGTTCTTTCCACAACGGCGCCAGCACAGAGAAGGCCGCATCTAGCGTCCCGTCCAGGGCTCCCGAGTTATACAATACAATACAATACAATTTTATTTAGGTAAGGTACATACATACAATAAATTTATACGAGGATTGGTTGACTTATAGGTAGAGCTAGTACATACAATGCCTAAAGCCACTATTACGCAAAGCGTTTCGGGCATGATAAACTTAAATGACAAGCTTAATACTAATTGAGCATAATGAGTAGAATGAAAACAAGAAATGAAAACATAGATGAAAAAGCAGCACAAATACAATTATGTCGACAAACAGCGCTCTTTAAAGAAAAAACAGACATTGGTTGACAATAGAAGAGTAAGGTAGGTTACAGGGAATTTATTAGGTATAGCTTCGCTTTTAACTTAAACTGGTTGAGAGAGGTACAGTCTTTAACATGGTTGGGAAGGTCATTCCACATTCTGGGCCCCCTTGATTTGTAGAGCATTTCTAGTTTGATTATGTCGTACTCTAGGAATATCAAAACTGTATTTATTTCTAGTGTGGTGCTCATGGGTTCTGTTACAACCTTCTATGAAGCTTTTGAGATCAGGATTGGCATTATAGTTTAGCGTTTTATATATGTATAATACACATGAGAGAATGTGCAGTGACTTAATGTCTAACATATTCAGAGATTTGAGTAGGGGTACCGTGTGATGTCTGGGGCCAGAATTGGATATTGTTCTAATAGCAGCTTTGTGTTGAGTAATTAGAGGACGTAAGTGATTTTGGGTAGTAGAGCCCCAAGCACAAATACCATAGTTGAGATATGGATAGATAAGGGAGTAATAGAGAGTCACCAGGGCAGGGCGTGGTACATAATATCTGATCTTAGAAAGAATGCCCAAAGTTTTTGAAACTTTTTTTGATATGTTTAGAATGTGTCCCTGGAAATTCAGCTTGTGGTCAATGAGAATGCCAAGGAATTTGCCATCTAATTTGTTACAAATTTGGGTATTGTTTATTTTGAGATTTATTTGATTAGAGGATTTATTGCCAAACAGAATATAGAAGGTTTTGTCAATGTTAAGGGTGAGTTTGTTGGCAGTTAGCCACAGATGGACTTTATTTAGCTCAGTATTTACTGTGGCATTTAGAGCAAGGGGATCAGGACTGGAGTAAATGAAGGTTGTGTCGTCAGCAAATAGAATTGGTTTGAGGTGTTGGGAGGCATTTGGAAGGTCATTAATGTAGATGAGAAAGAGGAGAGGGCCAAGTATGCTGCCCTGGGGAACACCAATGTTGATGGGAAGGGTGGGAGAAATTGTATTATTCACAGAAACATATTGGAGCCTGTCAGTAAGGTAGGATTTGAGGTATTGTAGGGAGTGTCCTCTGACTCCATAATGATGTAATTTAAGAAGAAGGTTTTGGTGGTTGACAGTATCAAAAGCTTTACGCTTTTGTGGTGCCGGGAAGCTTTTGTGGTTGTGGTGCCGGGAAGAGCCTAATTGAACATGCAGCTATACACATTAAAAATCTTCACCGATGTACATTATTGTTTACTTTACTCGTTCTAAGGATAGTTAATAATTACTACAATATTATACTTAATCCACAACAAGCTCAAGAGTCTGAATGCTTTGTGAGCAACAAGATTCGTCCTACGTTTGGCATGGAAGATACGAACAGATACACGTCGGCAAGCGTGTCAAATATAAGGTAGTTTATTTAGCTCAATTTGACCTCTGGTTTCCAATTGAGGAACCCAGGGTCATAACACTCCTCCCCCCTTCAGAGAGAAAAAAAGTGTGACTACTAGAATAGTAGTCATATTTTTTTTGTAAGAGTATACAGAGAATAAAAAAGGAAAATCTATGACATAAAAGAAAAAATCAAAACAACAATTTCTCTGCAAGAAAAGTACAAAGGAATGCTCTGAAAGAAAAAACACATACAAAAAAAACAAAAAACAGAGAAGTAAATAAATTGGACATGGAATATTTAATGTCACAGGAGAACCTAAAAAAAAATATATATATATATATATATATAACTAAAGCATGATAGTTGGTAAATGGCTTCCTGTGTCCCAGATGAATGTTACTCAGGCAACCGGGACAGAGCGTCGGCTATCACGTTGAGCCTGCCCTGTAGGTGGATAATGGAAAGAACGAAGTCCTGTAGGTACAATGCCCACCTGAGGATGTGTTTATTCTTCCCCTTCATTTGATTCATGAAGACTAGTGGGTTATGGTCCATGTACACTTCCACTATATTACCTGTGAGGTAAACTTCGAACTTTTTACATGTTAACACTAATGCCAACGCCTCTTTTTCTACCATTGAATAATTGCGTTGCGCCTTGTCAAATTTCACAGAGTAATAATATACTGGGTGTTCCACTTGATCATCCCCAGTCTGCAACAACACTGCACCAGCACCCGAGTCAGCCGCGTCAATGTTACGGACCCGAGCCCAGCGTCCGAGCACGGAGCAGTGACGACCACGCCATCTGTGGGTCAGCTCCCAAAACCCCCTCCAAATGGACGGCGCCATCAAGTGAGGACAGGAAATACCAGCCACAAGGGCTAGTTTCCCGTCCTGATCAGCTCATAACACAGCCGCTGCTGACCTCTGGTGAGGTGGCGCTTAGACAGCAACGCCATCTATGGAGTGGATAGGTGGGCGTTTGGGTCTGAGCCGGTAAGTGACGTGCCCTAGAGTGTCCCTAGTACTGATGACGTGTCTGATTACAGAGTCGACCTGGGACTGCTGAATCAGACAGTGGATCAGTCTACCCAAGGCAGCCGTCTCGTCTCCAAGCATTTGCTGCAGCAGCTGTGAGTCGCCCCCCGGATGAACACTGTGGTGTTACCCTGCCAGTGATGTGGCAGTTGAGGGATTGTAGTACCCGGGACTGACTGGTGGAGACGCTTAACCACTGGGGTGTTGTGGCGATGAGAGTGGTCTGTGGGATCACACGAGGCTCCTGACTAGGGTTCGCTACCCTAGTATCGGTCGTGGAGTGGCCTAACCAGCATTGCTGATTGGAACCTGCCAGCTACCGGCTGGACTTGTGGTTGAAGGCCTCCACGACGGTGCCCCCAGTGGAACTGTGATTTGGCTGGCCAGTGGCCAGGGTAGACTCAAGAGAATCGAAGGATTCGTCGTGAGGCCACAAGAGGACCCAGAGCTTAGCATCATTGAGCACCGTGAACGTCCAGAGTCTTCAGAGGAAGACTACGTTGTGTATTCTAGTGTTTATACCCCCCCCCCCGTGTAATCGTTTATATAGTATTTATGGTGATGGTAATAATTATACTATTAAGTTTTTGCCTTTATTTCCCTTCCCCTTTAATTTACTTGCGTTACGGATCACATCCCTTGAAAGCCACTACTAGCTTGGGGCCGGATACCCAAACTCTACTTACATCAGAGAAAGAACCCGGTTGCGACCCGAGAGGGCCGTAACATAATTGGCATCCCCAGCGGGATCCGACCCCTTGTCAAGTATGTTTGACAGGGGGTGAAGTGGCGTAATCCCTGTAAATAATTCCCCCTGTGTGTGACTATTAGGACGTTATACGTCCTGTGCGGTGCTCGGAGTGACTAAGTGCAATATTGTGCAGTGCGGTGCTCACTGTGATTAAGTGCAATATTGTGTAGTGCGGTGCTCGGTGTGATTACGTGCAACATTGTATAGCGAAGTGCTCGCTGTGATTAAGTGCAATATTGTGTAGTGCGGTGCTCGCTGTGATTAAGTGCAATATTGTGTAGCGCGGTGCCCGGTGTGATTACGTGCAATATTTTCAAGTGCAGTGTTTGGTGCAATAAAGTGCAATATTGACGTAAAACAGTACTCGGTGCGTTAAGTGCTAAAGTGAAGCGGTGTGTTAAGTGCTAGTGTACCAAGTGACGATGGCGGAAAAAGCTACCATAGACGATCTGGACGATGTTCAGGCTTTTCTGAACAGGGAGGACTGTCTTGCCAGATTGAAATATCTGGGCGAACAGGAACTCGTACTGGTGAGTGCCTACCTGGAGATCAAGATCCGTGCCAGTGATTCCCGTGTGGAAATCTTGTCCAAGGTTCACCGGCATATGAAGGCCGATGAGAAACAGGAAAGTGAGGCACAAGGTACCAAAGAAAGTGAAGAAGTAGCTTCCACTGAAAAGGAAGATAAAGGCAGTGACATTGACAGCGATGCAGGTGAGCTGAATATAAGTTTACTTACAGTAAAAATGCGTGCCTTGGAAATTAATCATGAGATAGAATGGAAGAAATTAGAAATAGAAAGAGAGAGACAAGATAAAGAATTAGAGATGAGGCGTTTAGAATTAGAAGAAAGTAAAGTGGAAAGAGAAAGAGAAGAGAATTGATTGAAATATCTGGGCAAACAGGAACTCGTATTGGTGAGTGCCTACCTGGAGATCAAGATCCGTGCCAGTGATTCCCGTGTGGAAATCTTGTCCAAGGTTCACCGGCATTTGAAGGCCGATGAGAAACAGGAAAGTGAGGCACAAGGTACCAAAGAAAGTGAAGAAGTAGCTTCCACTGAAAAGGAAGATAAAGGCAGTGACATTGACAGCGATGCAGGTGAGCTGAATATAAGTTTACTTACAGTAAAATGCGTGCCTTGGAAATTAATCGTGAGATAGAATGGAAGAAATTAGAAATAGAAAGAGAGAGACAAGATAAAGAATTAGAGATGAGGCGTTTAGAATTAGAAGAAAGTAAAGCGGAAAGAGAAAGAGAAGAGAAACGAGAAAGAGAAAGAGAAGAACGAGACAGGCAAGAACGACGAGACAGAGAGGAAAGAGAGAGACAACATGAGCTAGAAGTATTGCGGTTAGGTGGTCGGAGGCCAACAACGGAAACCAGTAGTTTCGATCCGGTAAGGAACATCAAAATGGTCCCGAAGTTCAACGAGAAGGAAGTTTCGAAGTTCTTCGCAGCCTTCGAGAAAGTCGCAGCCTCTTTGGAATGGCCAAAGGAGAATTGGGCATCATGATACAGTCCGTCTTGACTGGGAAGGCCCAAGTCGCCACTCCACGTTGTCCCTTGATGACTCTGGCGACTATGACAAGGTGAAGAAGGTCGTGCTCATGGCGTACCAATTGGTACCTGAGGCGTACAGGCAAAAGTTTAGAAACCTGAAGAAGACCTCAGAGCACACTTTCACCGAATTCGCCACAATCAAGGAGCGGCTTTTCCAGAATATGTGCCTCTCGGAAGGTGGAGACCAAAGAAGACCTCGAGCAGCTCGTACTGTTAGAGACTTCAAGGATTGTTTGTCTGGAGACCTGAAGACGTACTTAGAGGAACAGCAGGTGGAGACCTTAAGTGCGGCAGCCACCATGGCTGAGGAATACATCCTGACGCATAGGCCTTCTGCTAAGTACGTCCCGAGGAATTACCCACGCCGGTTTGACAAACCTCATCAGAAGAGGAGAGACCCGTCCCACGAAGCGCTGAGAAGACGCCCCCAAGTAGCCCTCGAAGGACTAGTCCTAACAGTCCGAAACACCGGAGTCCGAGGAGGAATATGGTGTGTTGACTTGTGGGCAGAAAGGGCATGTAGCTGCTATGTGCCGAGGCAGAAGAGGTAACGGCGCTCGTAGGGAGGTGATGTTGATGAACTGTGTGACACTACCAGCAGGAAGCCAGTCTACACTACGCAGGGAGAACCAAGATTGTTTTCCCCACACACTTCAGGCGGGTATGTAACGAGTGATCATACTGTAGATCGTAATAGTGCTCAGAGACAGTGGAGCAGCCCAGTCCCTGATCGTGAGAAACTCATTACCCGAGGGAGTGAGTGTGGATGGAGACAAGAGGTTATCCTGGTTGGGTTTCCTAGGACGCGGTATGTCGCCCCCTTAGTGCCGGTACATCTCGACTCGCCTTACTTCAGCGGCACATATGCGTTGGCAGTAGTCGATACCCTACCTATAGCTGGGATTGACGTGATACTAGCCAACGACTTGGTGACGGATTGGAGCAACAATCATCCCAAGGTCGCGGACGAGTCTGCCGGAACACCAGGTCTGAGGTAATGGCAGGCAGTGGTAATGTCCAGGTACAGACAGACCCGAATTAAATATGTTTAATCCTTCCTCTCACCCGCAGATCGACAGCATTATAGCAAAGTCTCCTGATTCTTCTCCCGACGAAGAACATGCGGTTACTGTGGCAGAAGCGACTGAGCGAGAAGAGAGGCATCGTATACCAACACCCACGGGTACCAAAGAGTCTGGAGTGAAAGCATCTGAGTATTTGCGGTATGGCAAAGTACCGCGTTCATTGAACTGGCCAAGATTCCCCAGATGTCGGAGGTATGTGAGGTATGTACGAATGTTCTAGTGCCCTCTTCGGTCCAAACCAGGCTAATGGATATAGCTGGCTATGGACATTACAAGCTCATGAAACTTGTCCCTAAGTTAACCAAAAGTTTCTTAGCGGTATTTTGTTTTGTTCTCGTATGTGTTCTCAGTAAGGACCAGTGGACGACCCGACAGATGATGGCTTTCATGAACATCGCGAAGAGATCCCAGGGATTGGAGATTTGCGCTGCAAGTGTTGCAGTCAAAGGAGGACCTGGAAGGTGATGGTAGATACAGGAGGTACGAGATGTGATATTATGAGTGACTGTTTCCGACAGGTTGACACCCCCGCGTGATTGCTGAGCCTAGATGCAGCGTTATGCGGAACGTTGGTCGACCTGACGGTGGCAGAGCGAATGCCATCTTCGGTGTACAAGCAGCTCTGTTGGAACTAGGTGTGGGCCTAGTAGGCGAGTATGCAGTAAGTATTGACTTTCCCACTGTCGCTGTCACTCTAAATTATCAGACCCCTGTATTCCAGGTTCCCGTCTCCCTGAAGGACTACCGGACCGGTATTAGAAATACCGTCTGTGACCAGCCATCATCAGTGCCACACACAAGGAAGTGTCGAGTCGCCCCAGATCGCGTAGATATCGATCCTTACTCGAGACACGTGAGATTATGCTCCGGATTAACATCTCGGTGGAGGTGTAGGAAGTTGCAACAGGCAGGTCATTGCCTAATATCTTCAAGTTTCATCTGTGCCAGAGTTTCCCGTTCGGACAGTTCTGTGGACAGGACATCCTCGCCATTCCAGTTCTTAGTGTACGTGAGTCCGTGTGGAGTTGTATCCACGCACTAATTTGGTTTGTGTTTTTCTTTATAGAAACCCAAAGCAAATTCTTTTTGGTGAAGAGGTGTTACGGACCCGAGCCCAGCGTCCGAGCATGGAGCAGTGACGACCCCGCCATCTGTGGGTCAGCTCCCGAAACCCCTCCAAATGGACGGCGCCATCAAGTGAGGACAGGAAATACCCGCCACAAGGGCTAGTTTCCCGTCCTGATCAGCTCATAACACAGCCGCTGCTGACCTCTGGTGAGGTTGCGCTTAGACAGCAACGCCATCTATGAAGTGGATAGGTGGGCGTTTGGGTCTGAGCCGGTAAGTGACGTGCCCTAGAGTGTCCCTAGTACTGATGACGTGTCTGATTACAGAGTCGACCTGGGACTGCTGAATCGGACAGTGGATCAGTCTACCCAAGGCAGCCGTCTCGTCTCCAAGCGTTTGCTGCAGCAGCTGTGAGTCGCCCCCCGGATGAACACTGTGGTGTTACCCTGCCTGTGACGTGGCAGTTGAGGGATTGTAGTACCCGGGACTGACTGGTTGAGACACTTAACCACTGGGGTGTTGTGGCGAGGAGAGTGGTCTGTGGGATCACACGAGGCTCCTGACTAGGGTTCGCTACCCTAGTATCGGTCGTGGAGTGGCCTAACCAGCGTTGCTGATTGGAACCTGCCAGCTACCGGCTGGACTTGTGGTTGAAGGCCTCCATGACGGTGCCCCCAGTGGAACTGTGATTTGGCTGGCCAGTGGCCAGGGTAGACTCAAGAGAATCGAAGGATTCGTCGTGAGGCCACAAGAGGACCCAGAGCTTAGCATCATTGAGCACCGTGAACGTCCAGAGTCTTCAGAGGAAGACTACATTGTGTATTCTAGTGTTTATACCCCCCCCCCCCCGTGTAATCGTTTATATAGTATTTATGGTGATGGTAATAATTATTACTATTAAGTTTTTGCCTTTATTTCCCTTCCCCTTTAATTTACTTGCGTTACGGATCAAATCCCTTGAAAGCCACTACTAGCTTGGGGCCGGATACCCAAACTCTACTTACATCAGAGAAAGAACCCGGTTGCGACCCGAGAGGGCCGTAACAGTCAACATGAATTTTAAATGGTCGGTCGAACCTTGGACTAGTGAGCACTGGAGCTAAGATCAATTTCAAATTTTTAAATGCCTCTGCACAGTCTGATGACCACTTAAACTTAACGGCCTTCCGCAACAAGTCTGTGAGAGGAGTGGCAACACTGGAAAAGTTCTGACAAAAGCCTCGATAGTACGCACACATACCGATAAAACGTTGAATGTCCTTTTTAGACTGAAGCACGGGATACTCCAGAATGGCACTGATTTTTATCTTGCCGAGGTAACACTTTTCCTTGGCCCACTTCATAACCGAGGTACGTCACTGTGCCTTGGCCAAAATGACACTTTTTTGCATTTAAGGTCAGATTTGCATTTTTCAAACTGTGAACAACCGGCGTAACCTAGCTATGTGGTCAGCCCAATTACTATCAAAGAGCACAATATCATCTATATTCGCCCGACAATTTGGCACATTAGAGAGCAAAAGTTCATGAGCCTCTGGAACGTGGCAGGGGCATTATGCAAGCCAAACGATAACACTTGATACTCAAAAAACACCCTCGGGTGTCACGAATGCAGTTAGTTGTTTAGCACGTTCAGTGAGCGGGATTTGATAATACCCCCTCGAGAGGTCGAATTTCGAGACGTACTTGGCGTTTCCCAGCTCGTCGATGCAGTCCTCGAGGAGGGGCAGCGGGTAGGCATCCATAATGGTCACCTTGTTGAGCTGCCGATAGTCGGTGCACAATCGCCAGGAGCCATCTGGTTTGGGGACCAAAAGACAGGGCGAGCACCAAGAGCCCTGGCTCGGCCGGATGAGGCCGTGCTGGAGCAGGAATTCGACCTCTTTTTCGTATGATGGCCTTCTTTCCGGACTCATCCGGAAGGGTTGAAGGCGAATGGGGGTGTAGTCCATCAACTTGACATCATGGTAAATGGCATCAGTCTGGGTCGGGACCTCCCCGAACAGACTGGAGAATTCGTCAAGCAATGACTGCACCTCTTCAAGTTGGGCCATCTGCAAATGGGACAGTCCCTCCTCCACAGCATTCACAGAACTAGAAATATTGAGAATGAGATTAGTTGGTTCCCCAGAACAATCATCCCCTCCCTCACTGGAAATGGAAACATTGGTTAGTGCAATGGGCCTGGAGCCTTGGAACTTCTTCAGCCGATTCAAGTGTACGAGCATTACCTGGTTACGCTTATCAGAGTGCCTCACTTTGTACGTGAGGTCCCCAGTCTTTTCTGTCACAATATAGAGGCCTTCATACTTGTGGGACATAGTGTTCCCTAGTCGAGGCTTTAATACCAGGACAGGGTCGCCAGACTGAAATACCCGCAACTTAGCCTTAGCATCGTTTCGTTCTTTCATCTTTTCTTGGGCCTTCCCAAGATACTTTAGTGCAGCTGCCTTGCAGTCCTTGAGTCTCTGGTGGTGTTGCGCAAAGAAAGCCGCACCTTCGGTTAACGTTACGTTCCCTAACAGATTCTCCTGTAACATTTGCAAGGGTTATCTTGAGATGATTTCGGGGCTTTAGTGTCCCCGCGGCCCGGTCCTCGACCAGGCCTCCACCCCCAGGAAGCAGCCCGTGACAGCTGACTAACACCTAGGTACCTATTTTACTGCTAGGTAATAGGGGCATAGGGTGAAAGAAACTCGGCCCATTGTTTCTCGCCGGCGCCTGGGATCGAACCCAGGACCACAGGATCACAAGTCCAGTGTGCTGTCCGCTCGGCCGACCGGCTCCCGGGTCCACAAACTTTATGGCCAAAGACTAACTCAAAAGGAGAACAACCCAGTGAACTTTGTAACCCCTCTCTAGCAGCAAACAAAACATAAGGCAAGTTCTCATCCCAGAAGGTGTGGGAACTCTCGCATGATATCTTCAACATCTGCTTCAGAGTTAGATGGAACCGTTCAATTACCCCCTGACTCTGTGGATGGTATGGGCTGGAAACCTTGTGAGTTATTCCATGGTCCTTACAAAATTGTTCAAAAATATCAGACTTAAAGTTAGTACCATTGTCAGTTTGCACGACCCGAGGCTGTCCAAAAGTGGAAAAGAATTGAAACATACGAGCAACAACAGTCTTTGCTCGAATGTTCCTTACAGCAAAAGCCTCTGGGTAACGGGTCGTGATACACATCATCGTGATTAGGTAAATATTACCAGACTTAGTTCTAGGTAATGGACCAACACAGTCCATTACCACATGAGAAAATGGTTCCTCCGGCACGACAATAGGCCTTAGAGGTAGCTTTAGGTGGAGTCTGGTTTGGTTCCCCAACAAGTTGACAAGCAATACATGCATTACAAAATTTTGCCACATCGCTTTTCTGCTTGGGCCAGAAAAAATAATTTAAGATTTTGTGATACGTAATATTAATACCTTGATGTCCCCCCATTTATTTATTTATTTATTTATTTATTTATTTATTTATTTATTTATTTATATACAAGAAGGTACATTGGGTTTGTGAGAATACATTGGATAGTACAGTATTTACATTCTTGTAAAGCCACTAGTACGCGCAGCGTTTCGGGCAGGTCCTTAATCTAACAGATAATTTTAAGTAGGTAATTTCAATCAGAATTGATAAATGATAAAGATACATTACAAGAGAAAAATGAGATGAGAGAGATAAGTAAGTATATTAAAGCACATTGTTATATTAAAGCTCTGATTGATTACATTGACAGCTTGATTAGTAATTTACACAAGATTAATAGACACCGTACAGCAGATTGACAGCACATATAAGACAGCAATGATCACAATGGTAAAGATGTTCAGATTGGGTACATAAAGATTGGGAGACTGGGTAGCAAAAGATACAGATAAAAAAGATTTATAAACACCATACAACAGGTTGGCAGCACATATAAGAAAACAGCAATGATCACAATGGTAAAGATGTTCAAATTGGGAACATAAAGGTTGGGAGATTGGTAGCAATTGATACAGTGCAATTTTAAGGCAAAAAGTGAAAAACTATGAACATGAAATTAGGTACTTTTTAGTATTGATTTTGAATGATGTAAAAGTTGGACAGCTTTTCAATTCAGTTAGGAGTGAGTTCCATAAACTGGGTCCCTTTATTTGCATAGAGTGTTTACACAGATTAAGTTTAACTCTGGGGATATCAAAGAGATATTTATTTCTGGTGTGGTGATAATGGGTCCTATTACATCTGTCCAGGAAGAGTTTCAGACAAGGATTTGCATTTAAGAACAGGGTTTTGTAAATGTAGTTGACACAAGAGAATTTGTGGAGTGAGATTATGTTTAGCATGTTTAGGGAGTTAAACAAGGGGGCTGTGTGTTGTCTGAAAGCAGAATTTGATATTATTCTGATAGCAGATTTTTGCTGGGTGATGATGGACTTGAGGTGGTTTGCAGTAGTTGAACCCCATGCACAGATACCATAGTTGAGATAGGGATAGATTAGTGCATAATATAGAGAGATGAGAGCAGAGTTAGGAACATAATATCTGATTTTGGAGAGTATACCAACTGTTTTAGAGACTTTCTTAGTTATGTGTTGTATGTGGGTACTGAAGTTGAGTCTCTTGTCTAGGAATATGCCAAGAAACTTTCCATCATTTTTATTGCTAATGTTTACATTGTCAATCTGAAGCTGAATTGCATTTGTAGATTTGCTTCCAAATAGGATGTAGTAGGTCTTTTCTATGTTAAGTGTTAGTTTGTTGGTGTACATCCATAAGTGGACTTTTTTAGTTCATTATTAACAACATCATTTAGTGTATGTGGGTTGGGGTTGGAGTAGATGAGGGTAGTATCATCAGCAAACAAAATAGGTTTCAGAATGTTAGAGACATTAGGCAGATCATTAATGTATATAAGAAATAGAGGAGGTGCCAAGATGCTGCACTGTGGCACCCCAACGGTTATTGGTAGAATAGAAGAGATTATATTATTGATGGCTACACATTGGTGTCTATCACTAAGATAGGATTGGATATAGTCCAGTGCATGGCCTCGGATTCCATAATGATGGAGTTTACATAAGAGGTAATCGTGATTAACAGTATCAAAGGCCTTTCTCAGGTCAATGAAGAGTCCAATTGGAAACTCATTTTTGTCAAGGGCTGAGTAAATTATATCAAGGAGACTAATAATTGCATCGTTGGTACTCTTTTGAGAGCGGAAGCCAAGCTGACAGGGGCTAAGAATGTCTAATTTTACGAGATAGGAGTAGAGCTGTTTGTAGATAATTTTTTCAAATATTTTTGATAGTATGGGTAGGTTCGATATTGGTCTATAGTTGTTTATGTCTGCCGGATTACCTCCTTTATGAACTGGCGTTACTTTTGCATTTTTAAGGATATCAGGGAAGGTATGACACTCAAGGGATTTGTTGAACTGCAGAGCTATAGGTGGCGCAAGGGCATGGGAGGCGCTCTTGTATACAATGGATGGGATTTCACTGATGTTCCCAGCTTTGGTTTTTAGTGAGTGTATGATGTACACAACATCTGACGGGCTGACTGGTGAGAGGAGAAGAGAGTTTGGATAGCTGCCTGAGAGATATGTGTTGATATGTGTCTGAGTCTGTGGGATTTTACTTGCAAGGTTAGCACCAATCGATGAAAAGAAGCTATTATTTTATTTTATTTATTTTATTTTATTTTATTTATATATATACAAGAAGGTACATTGGGTTTGTGAGAATACATTGGATAGTACAGTATTTACATTCTTGTAAAGCCACTAGTACGCGCAGCGTTTCGGGCAGGTCCTTAATCTAGCAGATAATTTTAAGTAGGTAATTTCAATCAGAATTGGTAAATGATAAAGATACATTACAAGAGAAAAATGAGATGAGAGAGATAAGTAAGTATATTAAAGCACATTGTTATATTAAATCTCTGATTGATTACATTGACAGCTTGATTAGTAATTTAAACAAGATTAATAGACACCATACAGCAGATTGACAGCACATATAAGACAGCAATGATCACAATGGTAAAGATGTTCAGATTGGGTACATAAAGATTGGGAGACTGGGTAGCAAAAGATACAGATAAACAAGATTTATAAACACCATACAACAGATTGGCAGCACATATAAGAAAACAGCAATGATCACAATGGTAAAGATGTTCAAATTGGGAACATAAAGGTTGGGAGATTGGTAGCAATTGATACAGTGTAATTTTAAGGCAAAAAGTGAAAAACTATGAACATGAAATTAGGTACTTTTTAGTATTGATTTTGAATGATGTAAAAGTTGGACAGCTTTTCAATTCAGTAGGGAGTGAGTTCCATAAACTGGGTCCCTTTATTTGCATAGAGTGTTTACACAGAATAAGTTTAACTCTGGGGATATCAAAGAGATATTTATTTCTGGTGTGGTGATAATGGGTCCTATTACATCTGTCCAGGAAGAGTTTCAGACAAGGATTTGCATTTAAGAACAGGGTTTTGTAAATGTAGTTGACACAAGAGAATTTGTGGAGTGAGATTATGTTTAGCATGTTTAGGGAGTTAAACAAGGGGGCTGTGTGTTGTCTGAAAGCAGAATTTGATATTATTCTGATAGCAGATTTTTGCTGGGTGATGATGGACTTGAGGTGGTTTGCAGTGGTTGAACCCCATGCACAGATACCATAGTTGAGATAGGGATAGATTAGTGCATAATATAGAGAGATGAGAGCAGAGTTAGGAACACAATATCTGATTTTGGAGAGTATAACAACTGTTTTAGAGACTTTCTTAGTTATGTGTTGTATGTGGGTACTGAAGTTGAGTCTCTTGTCTAGGAATATGCCAAGAAACTTTCCATCATTTTTATTGTTAATATTTACATTGTCAATCTGAAGCTGAATTGCATTTGTAGATTTGCTTCCAAATAGGATGTAGTAGGTCTTTTCTATGTTAAGTGTTAGTTTGTTGGTTGATATCCATAAGTGGACTTTTTTTAGTTCATTATTAACAACATCATTTAGTGTATGTGGGTTGGGGTTGGAGTAGATGAGGGTAGTATCATCAGCAAAGAAAATAGGTTTCAGAATGTTAGAGACATTACGCAGATCATTAATGTATATAAGAAATAGAAGAGGTCCCAAGATGCTGCCCTGTGGCACTCCAACGGTTATTGGTAGAATGGGAGAGATTATATTATTGATGGCTACACATTGGTGTCTATCACTAAGATAGGATTGGATACAGTCCAGTGCATGGACTCGGATTCCATAATGATGGAGTTTACATAAGAGGTAATCGTGATTAACAGTATCAAAGGCCTTTCTCAGGTCAATGAAGAGTCCAATTGGAAACTCATTTTTGTCAAGGGCTGAGTAAATTATATCAAGGAGACTAATAATTGCATCGTTGGTACTCTTTTGAGAGCGGAAGCCAAACTGACAGGGGCTAAGAATGTCGAATTTTACGAGATAGGAGTAGAGCTGTTTGTAGATAATTTTTTCAAATATTTTTGATAGTATGGGTAGGTTCGATATTGGTCTATAGTTGTTTATGTCTGCCGGATTACCTCCTTTATGAACTGGCGTTACTCGTGCTTTTTTAAGGATATCAGGGAAGGTTTAATTAAACCTTAACATAATCTATTAAATTCATTCGCCATTTCTAAGTCAGATGACGGTGTAAGGCCATCCATAGAGAGTGTTATCTGGTTGTGGGAGTGTTGTTTAGTTCCCAGGATGTTAGAGATGGTATTCCATGTGCTTTTCATGTTGCCTTTTGCTTCTTTGAATCTAATCTCATAATATGAAAGTTTTGCTTTTCTTATGATACTGGTAAGCACTGATGAGTACCTTTTAACTACTTCCTTTGAAACTAGGCCACTCCTAAATTTCTTTTCGTATTCATGTTTTTTGTTGATTGATTTAATTATGCCACTTGTGAGCCACGGGTTATTTTTTCTTTTATCAGTTACTTGTTTGGTAAGGAGGGGACAGTGAGTGTTGTAGAGGCTTAGAGTTTTGGAGAGAAAGAGGTTAGTTGATGAATTTATATCCTGTGAATTATTAAATTCAGATTCCCAGTTAATATTGTGAAGTGCATTAGAGAGATTGCCTAAAGCTGATTCACTATGTAGCCTGAATGAAAGTTTTTTGGTTTCTGGTGGTGATGTGTCAATGTTTGCTATGAGGAAGGTAGGATAGTGGTCAGTTGTTCTGTCATAAATTACCCCAGATGTAAAGGGAGCTGTTATATCAGTCCATAGGTGATCCAGGGTAGTGGCAGATGTTTGAGTGACTCGGGTGGGCTTGGTGATTTTGGGGATTAGCATACAGGAGTGCTACGGAAATAGTCAACTTGAGGGTTGTTTTGAAGACCCAGGTCAATATTGAAATCACCTCCCAGAATGATGTGATTTTTGTTGAGATTGTTATTTATGATAAGATTCCTTACATTGTCAGAGAATAAAGCTATGTTGGTATTAGGAAATCTATAGATGGCACCGATAGTCAGGGAGGATTTAAGGGATTTACTGGAGAACTTGGCAAAGGTATATTCACAATAGTCATCTCTATCACTAATAACACTATTGCAAATGAAGGTATCTTTGTAATATATTGCTGTACCGCCACCTTTTTTATTAGGCCTGCAGTTATGAATGGCTTTATAACCAGCTAAATTGTAGAGTTGGGTATAGTCATTACTTAGCCAAGTTTCTGTTAAAATGATGAAAGATAATTTAGTACCTAGTGCTGTAAGTAGTACATTTATATCATCCAAATGTTTACCAAGTGACCTAACATTTTGGTTATAAACTGATAAGCAGGTGCTATTTAGGAGTTAGTTTTTTTGCAAGATTTGCTGTGTAATACCTGCAATAATGATGATCAATGTGCTGATTTGTGTGGATATGGGACAGAAGATTTCGAGCAGGATCAATATCCGTAAGCATATAGATAAGATAATGTCACGATACAATAAGATAAGCAATTACAGGAACAGATGAAAACTAAATATGATAAAACAGATAAAAACTAAATCTCATGACACATCACCACCAGAAACCAAAAAACTTTCATTCAGGCTACATAGTGAATCAGCTTTAGGTAATCTCTCTAATGCACTCCACAATATTAACTGGGAATCTGAATTTAATAATTCACAGGATATAAACTCATCAACTAACCTCTTTCTCTCCAAAACTCTAAGCCTCTACAACACTCACTGTCCCCTCCTTACCAAACAAGTAACTGATAAAAGAAAAAATAACCCGTGGCTCACAAGTGGCATAATTAAATCAATCAACAAAAAACATGAATACGAAAAGAAATTTAGGAGTGGCCTAGTTTCAATGGAAGTAGTTAAAAGGTACTCGTCAGTGCTTACCAGTATCATAAAGAAAAGCAAAACTTTCATATTATGAGACTAGATTCAAAGAAGCAAAAGGCAACATGAAAAGCACATGGAATACCATCTCTAACATCCTGGGAGCTAAACAACACTCCCAAAACCAGATAACACTCTCTAAGGATGGCCTTACACCGTCATCTGACTTAGAAATGGCGAATGAATTTAATAGCTTCTTTTCATCAATTGGTGCTAACCTTGCAAGTAAAATCCCACAGACTCAGACACATATCAACACATATCTCTCAGGCAGCTATCCAAACTCTCTTCTCCTCTCACCAGTCAGCCCGTCAGATGTTGTGTACATCATACACTCACTAAAAACCAAAGCTGGGAACATCAGTGAAATCCCATCCATTGTATACAAGAGCGCCTCCCATGCCCTTGCGCCACCTATAGCTCTGCAGTTCAACAAATCCCTTGAGTGTCATACCTTCCCTGATATCCTTAAAAATGCAAAAGTAACGCCAGTTCATAAAGGAGGTAATCCGGCAGACATAAACAACTATAGACCAATATCGAACCTACCCATACTATCAAAAATATTTGAAAAAATTATCTACAAACAGCTCTACTCCTATCTCGTAAAATTAGACATTCTTAGCCCCTGTCAGCTTGGCTTCCGCTCTCAAAAGAGTACCAACGATGCAATTATTAGTCTCCTTGATATAATTTACTCAGCCCTTGACAAAAATGAGTTTCCAATTGGACTCTTCATTGACCTGAGAAAGGCCTTTGATACTGTTAATCACGATTACCTCTTATGTAAACTCCATCATTATGGAATCCGAGGCCATGCACTGGACTATATCCAATCCTATCTTAGTGATAGACACCAATGTGTAGCCATCAATAATATAATCTCTTCTATTCTACCAATAACCGTTGGGGTGCCACAGTGCAGCATCTTGGCACCTCCTCTATTTCTTATATACATTAATGATCTGCCTAATGTCTCTAACATTCTGAAACCTATTTTGTTTGCTGATGATACTACCCTCATCTACTCCAACCCCAACCCACATACACTAAATGATGTTGTTAATAATGAACTAAAAAAAGTCCACTTATGGATATCAACCAACAAACTAACACTTAACATAGAAAAGACCTACTACATCCTATTTGGAAGCAAATCTACAAATGCAATTCAGCTTCAGATTGACAATGTAAACATTAGCAATAAAAATGATGGAAAGTTTCTTGGCATATTCCTAGACAAGAGACTCAACTTCAGTACCCACATACAACACATAACTAAGAAAGTCTCTAAAACAGTTGGTATACTCTCCAAAATCAGATATTATGTTCCTAACTCTGCTCTCATCTCTCTATATTATGCACTAATCTATCCCTATCTCAACTATGGTATCTGTGCATGGGGTTCAACCACTGCAAACCACCTCAAGTCCATCATCACCCAGCAAAAATCTGCTATCAGAATAATATCAAATTCTGCTTTCAGACAACACACAGCCCCCTTGTTTAACTCCCTAAACATGCTAAACATAATCTCACTCCACAAATTCTCTTGTGTCAACTACATTTACAAAACCCTGTTCTTAAATGCAAATCCTTGTCTGAAACTCTTCCTGGACAGATGTAATAGGACCCATTATCACCACACCAGAAATAAATATCTCTTTGATATCCCCAGAGTTAAACTTAATCTGTGTAAACACTCTATGCAAATAAAGGGACCCAGTTTATGGAACTCACTCCTAACTGAATTGAAAAGCTGTCCAACTTTTACATCATTCAAAATCAATACTAAAAAGTACCTAATTTCATGTTCATAGTTTTTCACTTTTTGCCTTAAAATTGCACTGTATCAATTGCTACCCAATCTCCCAACCTTTATGTTCCCAATTTGAACATCTTTACCATTGTGATCATTGCTGTTTTCTTATATGTGCTGCCAACCTGTTGTATGGTGTTTATAAATCTTTTTTATCTGTATCTTTTGCTACCCAGTCTCCCAATCTTTATGTACCCAATCTGAACATCTTTACCATTGTGATCATTGCTGTCTTATATGTGCTGTCAATCTGCTGTACGGTGTCTATTAATCTTGTGTAAATTACTAATCAAGCTGTCAATGTAATCAATCAGAGCTTTAATATAACAATGTGCTTTAATATACTTACTTATCTCTCTCATCTCATTTTTCTCTTGTAATGTATCTTTATCATTTATCAATTCTGATTGAAATTACCTACTTAAAATTATCTGCTAGATTAAGGACCTGCCCGAAACGCTGCGCGTACTAGTGGCTTTACAAGAATGTAAATACTGTACTATCCAATGTATTCTCACAAACCCAATGTACCTTCTTGTATATAAATAAATAAATAAATAAATAAATAAATAAATAAATAAATAAATAAATAAATAAATGGGGGGACATCAAGGTATTAATATTACGTATCACAAAATCTTAAATTATTTTTTCTGGCCCAAGCAGAAAAGCGATGTGGCAAAATTTTGTAATGCATGTATTGCTTGTCAACTTGTTGGGGAACCAAACCAGACTCCACCTAAAGCTACCTCTAAGGCCTATTGTCGTGCCGGAGGAACCATTTTCTCATGTGGTAATGGACTGTGTTGGTCCATTACCTAGAACTAAGTCTGGTAATATTTACCTAATCACGATGATGTGTATCACGACCCGTTACCCAGAGGCTTTTGCTGTAAGGAACATTCGAGCAAAGACTGTTGTTGCTCGTATGTTTCAATTCTTTTCCACTTTTGGACAGCCTCGGGTCGTGCAAACTGACAATGGTACTAACTTTAAGTCTGATATTTTTGAACAATTTTGTAAGGACCATGGAATAACTCACAAGGTTTCCAGCCCATACCATCCACAGAGTCAGGGGGTAATTGAACGGTTCCATCTAACTCTGAAGCAGATGTTGAAGATATCATGCGAGAGTTCCCACACCTTCTGGGATGAGAACTTGCCTTATGTTTTGTTTGCTGCTAGAGAGGGGTTACAAAGTTCACTGGGTTGTTCTCCTTTTGAGTTAGTCTTTGGCCATAAAGTTTGTGGACCCGGGAGCCGGTCGGCCGAGCGGACAGCACACTGGACTTGTGATCCTGTGGTCCTGGGTTCGATCCCAGGCGCCGGCGAGAAACAATGGGCAGAGTTTCTTTCACCCTATGCCCCTATTACCTAGCAGTAAAATAGGTACCTAGGTGTTAGTCAGCTGTCACGGGCTGCTTCCTGGGAGTGGAGGCCTGGTCGAGGACCGGGCCGCGGGGACACTAAAGCCCCAAAATCATCTCAAGATAACCTCAAGATAACCCTTGCAAATGTTACAGGAGAATCTGTTAGGGAACGTAACGTTAACCGAAGGTGCGGCTTTCTTTGCGCAACACCACCAGAGACTCAAGGACTGCAAGGCAGCTGCACTAAAGTATCTTGGGAAGGCCCAAGAAAAGATGAAAGAACGAAACGATGCTAAGGCTAAGTTGCGGGTATTTCAGCCTGGCGACCCTGTCCTGGTATTAAAGCCTCGACTCGGGAACACTATGTCCCACAAGTATGAAGGCCTCTATATTGTGACAGAAAAGACTGGGGACCTCACGTACAAAGTGAGGCACTCTGATAAGCGTAACCAGGTAATGCTCGTACACTTGAATCAGCTGAAGAAGTTCCAAGGCCCCAGGCCCATTGCACTAACCAATGTTTCCATTTCCAGTGAGGGAGGGGATGATTGTTCTGGGGACCCAACTAATCTCATTCTCAATAATTCTAGTTCTGTGAATGCTGTGGAGGAGGGACTGTCCCATTTGCAGATGGCCCAACTTGAAGAGGTGCAGTCATTGCTTGACGAATTCTCCAGTCTGTTCGGGGAGGTCCCGACCCAGACTGATGCCATTTACCATGATGTCAAGTTGATGGACTACACCCCCATTCGCCTTCAACCCTTCCGAATGAGTCCGGAAAAGAAGGCCATCATACGAAAAGAGGTCGAATTCCTGCTCCAGCACGGCCTCATCCGGCCGAGCCAGGGCTCTTGGTGCTCGCCCTGTCTTTTGGTCCCCAAACCAGATGGCTCCTGGCGATTGTGCACCAACTATTGGCAGCTCAACAAGGTGACCATTGTGGATGCCTACCCACTGCCCCTCCTCGAGGACTGCATCGACGAGCTGGGAAACGCCAAGTACGTCTCGAAATTCGACCACTCGAGGGGGTATTATCAAATCCCGCTCACTGAATGTGCTAAACAACTAACTGCATTCGTGACACCCGAGGGTGTTTTTGAGTATCAAGTGTTATCGTTTGGCTTGCATAATGCCCCTGCCACGTTCCAGAGGCTCATGAACTCTTTGCTCTCTAATGTGCCAAATTGTCGGGCGAATATAGATGATATTGTGCTCTTTGATAGTAATTGGGCTGACCACATAGCTAGGTTACGCCGGTTGTTCACAGTTTTGAAAAATGCAAATCTGACCTTAAATGCAAAAATGTGTCATTTTGGCCAAGGCACAGTGACGTACCTCGGTTATGAAGTGGGCCAAGGAAAAGTGTTACCTCGGCAAGATAAAATCAGTGCCATTCTGGAGTATCCCGTGCTTCAGTCTAAAAAGGACATTCAACGTTTTATCGGTATGTGTGCGTACTATCGACGCTTTTGTCAGAACTTTTCCAGTGTTGCCACTCCTCTCACAGACTTGTTGCGGAAGGCCGTTAAGTTTAAGTGGTCATCAGACTGTGCAGAGGCATTTAAAAATTTGAAACTGATCTTAGCTCCAGTGCTCACTAGTGCAAGGTTCGACCGACCATTTAAAATTCATGTTGACTGTTACGGCCCTCTCGGGTCGCAACCGGGTTCTTTCTCTGATGTAAGTAGAGTTTGGGTATCCGGCCCCAAGCTAGTAGTGGCTTTGAAGGGATGTGATCCGTAACGCAAGTAAATTAAAGGGGAAGGGAAATAAAGGCAAAAACTTAATAGTGTAATTATTACCATCACCATAAATACTATATAAACGATTACACGGGGGGGGGGGGGTATAAACACTAGAATACACAACGTAGTCTTCCTCTGAAGACTCTGGACGTTCACGGTGCTCAATGATGCTAAGCTCTGGGTCCTCTTGTGGCCTCACGACGAATCCTTCGATTCTCTTGAGTCTACCCTGGCCACTGGCCAGCCAAATCACAGTTCCACTGGGGGCACCGTCGTGGAGGCCTTCAACCACAAGTCCAGCCGGTAGCTGGCAGGTTCCAATCAGCAACGCTGGTTAGGCCACTCCACAACCGATACTAGGGTAGCGAACCCTAGTCAGGAGCCTCGTGTGATCCCACAGACCACTCTCCTCACCACAGCACCCCAGTGGTTAAGCGTCTCCACCAGTCAGTCCCGGGTACTACAATCCCTCAACTGCCACGTCACAGGCAGGGTAACACCACAGTGTTCATCCGGGGGGCGACTCACAGCTGCTGCAGCAAACGCTTGGAGACGAGACAGCTGCCTTGGGTAGACTGATCCACTGTCCGATTCAGCAGTCCCAGGTCGACTCTGTAATTTGACACGTCATCAGTACTAGGGACACTCTAGGGCACGTCACTTACCGGCTCAGACCCAAACGCCCACTTATCCACTCCATAGATGGCGTTGCTGTCTAAGCGCCACCTCACCAGATGTCAGCAGCGGCTGTGTTATGAGCTGATCAGGACGGGAAACTAGCCCTTGTGGCTGGTATTTCCTGTCCTCACTTGATGGCGCCGTCCATTTGGAGGGGGTTTCGGGAGCTGACCCACAGATGGCGTGGTCGTCACTGCTCCGTGCTCGGACGCTGGGCTCGTGTACGAAACATTGACGCGGCTGCCTCGGGTGCTGGTGCAGTGTTGTTGCAGACTGGGGATGATCAAGTGAAACACCCAGTATATTATTACTCTGTGAAATTTGACAAGGCGCAACGCAATTATTCAGTGGTAGAAAAAGAGGCGTTGGCGTTAGTGTTAACATGTAAAAAGTTCGAAGTTTACCTCACAGGTAATATAGTGGAAGTGTACATGGACCATAACCCACTAGTCTTCATGAATCAAATGAAGGGGAAGAATAAACACATCCTCAGGTGGGCATTGTACCTACAGGACTTCGATCTTTCCATTAACCACCTACAGGGCAGGCTCAACGTGATAGCCGACGCTCTGTCCCGGTTGCCTGAGTAACATTCATCTGGGACACAGGAAGCCATTTACCAACTATCATGCTTTAGTTATATATATATATATATATTTTTTTTTAGGTTCTCTTGTGACATTAAATATTCCATGTCCAATTTATTTACTTCTCTGTTTTTTTTTGTATGTGTTTTTTCTTTCAGAGCATTCCTTTGTACTTTTCTTGCAGAGAAATTGTTGTTTTGATTTTTTCTTTTATGTCATAGATTTTCCTTTTTTATTCTCTGTATACTCTTACAAAAAAAAATATGACTACTATTCTAGTAGTCACACTTTTTTTTCTCTGAAGGGGGGGGGGGAGTGTTATGACCCTGGGTTCCTCAATTGGAAACCAAAGATCAAATTGAGCTAAATAAACTACCTTATATTTGACACGCTTGCCGACGTGTATCTGTTCGTATCTTCCTTGCCAAACGTAGGACGAATCTTGTTGCTCACAAAGCATTCAGACTCTTGAGCTTGTTGTGGATTAAGTATAATATTGTAGTAATTATTAACTATCCTTAGAACGAGTAAAGTAAACAATATTGCACATCGGTGAAGATTTTTAATGTGTATAGCTGCATGATCAATTAGGCTCTTCCCGGCACCACAACAACTCGGGAGCCCTGGACGGGACGCTAGATGCGGCCTTCTCTGTGCTGGCGCCGTGGTGGAAAGAACCTCTTCTCCTTTTTCCTACTACTCTTTCTTACCAATTTCTGTGTCTAGTTTACTAAGTTAAGTATTGTGGAATTTAGTGTGCCTACTCTGGGATTGTAAGATTGGTGTAGACCTGGGGTAGTATTTGCCAGTGTTTTGGGTACCCCCTTAGTGTTGTGTTGTGTTAGGGTACCACGTGGTCTCACTACCCTAAGCTGCTTCAAGCTTCAGGTTCTTCACTAGTAGTACTTTACCCAAGCTTGTTCTCAGTGTAAACCTTGTATCCTGCTTATGTGGACCAAGGCTTTTAACGTAAGATAGTGTGGTAAAGTAATTATTGTTATTGGTGTGAATGTATATGGGGGGTTGTTAAGGGGTTAATAAATAGGTAAGTTAGTTTAAAGGAGTATCCATTCTTCCTGTGTAGGAGATCTATGATCACCTCTAGGCTGACAATTGCAGTAATAAGCAACTATAAGTTTACTCTTCTATGTTTATTGGGGGCCGGGACTTTTAGATCTCCCATACTTGATACCTCTTAATGCTAACTACTGACCCTACTCTAAATTAATACTAGATTCCCCATAGAACAACTCACCATTTATAACAGGACCTCTTTCTGGCTTTCCTCAAAGGAACATGTTTCAGACAGACTTCATATGCTTCAGAAGTCAGTTTTTCTATTCCTTGTGTAGGATTTTTATTTCTTAGAACATTTTCCCATTGAATGTTTGTAAGTTCCCTGTTTATTTTCTCCCAGTCTATCCTCTTATTATTAAAATTGAATTTATTGAATAGCCCTTCTCGTTTCTCTTGGGCCTACTACCGTTATTAATGTTAGTTTGCACTTCAATGAGCTTGTGGTCCGAGTGCATAGTGTCTGAGACCGTAATGTCTCTGATTAGATCCTCATTGTTCGTAAATATCAGGTCCAGCGTGTTTTCGTTCCTAGTTGGTTCTGTAATCTGCTGACTGAGCGAGAATTTGTCACAGAATCTCAGTAGTTCTCTGACCTGTGGTTGGTTATTTCCAGGTTGACTTCCTGCTATAATGTTATTGTTTACTATTCTCCATTTTAAACTGGGTAGATTGAAGTCTCCAAGGAAGATGATATCTGGTACTGGGTTTGCTAGGTTATCAAGAATATTCTCTATTTTGTGGATCTGTTCAGTGAATTCCTCAACTGTTGCATCTGGCGGTTTGTATATTAAAATAATAAGTAGATTCATATTTTCTACCTTGATTTCAAGTACCTCTACCACCTACCTTGAGGTTACCTTGAGGTTACCTTGAGGTGCTTCCGGGGCTTAGCGTCCCCGCGGCCCGGTCGTCGACCAGGCCTCCTGGTTGCTGGACTGATCAACCAGGCTCTTGGACGAGTTCAGGAGCTCTGTGCATGCCAGCTCCTCTTTAAACCGCTCGACCATCAGTGACTAGACAAAAGGTGATGATAGCCGAGGTTATTGTGCACGCCTCATAGTTATGTACACGCCTCATAGTTATGTGCACGCCTCATAGTTATGTGCATGTCTCATAGTTATGTGCACGCCTCATAGTTATGTGCATGCCTCATAGTTATGTGCACGCTTAATAGTTATGTGCACGCCTCATAGTTATGTGCACGCCTCATAGTTATTTACACGCCTGTTACGGACCCGAGTCCATCGTCGGAGCACGGAGCAGTGACTACAACGCCATCTGTGAGTCCGCTCCCGAAACCCCCTCCAAATGTACGACGCCATCTAGTGGTGACAGGATATGCCGGCAATAGGCGCTGGATTCCCATCTTAATTGACTTGTGGAGTAGTCGCTGCTGACCTCTGGTGAGGTAGTGCTTAGACAGTGAACGCCATCTATGGAGTGAAGAAGTGGACGTTTCTGTCTAAACTAGTAAGTGATGTTTCCTAGTGGTCCCAGGTAGTGTTCCAGTATACTAATGACGTGTCTGCTTGCAGAGTCGACCTGGGACTGCTATATTGGACGATGGATCAGTCTACCCAAGGCAGCCAAGGTCTCTTCGCCAGTTTGCTTTGAAGAAGCTGTGAGCCACCCCCGGATGAACTCTGTTGAGTGTACAATAGCCTGCCTGAGGAATGGCAGTGTCGGGGATCGCTGTATCCGAGGTTGGCTGGTGGAAGAGACCACCCGCTGGGGTGCGGTATGAGGAGAGTGACCAGCGAGTCACACGAGGCTCCTGGGTAGGGCTCGCAACCCTAGCATCAGTCGTAGAGTGGCCGAAACAGCGAGGCTGATCAGGTACCTGCCAGCTACAGGCTGGAATGTGGTTGAAGGCCATCACGACGAAGCACCCAGTGGGACTGTGATTTGGCTGGCCTGTGGCCAGGGTAGATTCGTAGTAGTCATCGTGGGCCACGGAAGAAGGAACCAGGGCTACCCAGAGTGAGCGTGACAGAGTGTCAAGTGTCTTCAGAGGAAGACTAAAACTTTATATAATAGTGTAGTAATAATTCCTGCGTCTTTTTACATATGGTGGTTTCCTATCACATCTTGTCAGATGTGATAGGAAACACCGGCTTCAGGGTGGGGTCAACCTCTACATCAAAGACACACTCATCTGTACTGAGCTGCTAAACACCTCAAATGATATGGTGGAAATGCTGATAATCAAAATAGATTCTAAATGTAGTTATTGTCCTTGTATATAAGTCACCGGAGGCAAACCCTCAGCAGTTTAAAGACCAACTAATGAAAATAGAGCACTGCTTGGAAAACCTCACAAATCCAGCTCCGAACATCATCCTGCTTGGGGACTGCAACCTACGGTACCTGAAATGGAAGCACCTGGCTAATACAGTAATATCAGAAAGAATACCAGGAAGTAGCTTAAATGAACAGGCACATGCAAATGACCTGCTACGGATGTGCGACAGGTTTGCCTTAAACCAGCAAATAGTAGAACCAACTAGGAAGGAGAACACGCTGGACCTCATTTTCACTAATAATGATGAATTGATCAGGAACATAATGATTACAAATACCTGTTACTCAGATCACAACTTAATTGAAGTTATGACAACCATGGGGAGTGGACCTTCAAAACCAGTCCAGATTCCCGGTGGAGGAGATTTCAGCAAATTCAACTTCAATAATAAACAGATAAACTGGGAGCAAATAAACCAGGACTTCACAGAAATAAACTGGGAAGAACAGCTAGAAAATGCAAACCTGAACCAGTGCCTGGAAAAAATAAGCTCAGTAGCACTAGAAATATGTTCAAACCGCATACCCCCAAGAAAAAAGAGGAAGAGATGCAGATTGGAACGGGAACGTCGTTCCCTATATAGGCGAAGAAAACGAATCGTGGAACAACTTGAGAGTCGCACCCTTTCTCAAGAACGGCGAAGAAGGTTAGGTAAAGAAATAGAAACAATTGAACGCAAGCTACAAGAATCATACAAAACCCAGGAGCGGCAAAGAGAGGAAAAGGCCATCAGTGAAATAGAGAGAAATCCGAAATATTTTTTCTCCTATGCAAAATCAAGATAAAAAAACACATCTAGTATCGGGCCCCTGCGAAAGGGAGATGGAACTTTCACCGATGACAACAAAGAAATGAGCGGGCTACTGAGGAAGCAGTACGACTCTGTTTTCAGTGAGCCATTAAACGCACTAAAGATTGATAACCCAAATGAATTTTTCATGGATATGATACCAACATCAAATCATATATCAGACGTCACCCTATCCCCACTGGATTTTGAAGAAGCCATAAACAGTATGCCTATGCACTCTGCACCAGGCCCGGATTCTTGGAACTCCATATTCATCAAGAACTGAAAAAAACCATTATCGCAGGCCTTCCATATTCTGTGGAGACAAAGCCTAGATACTGGCGTTATTCCTGATATACTAAAAACAGCAGACATAGCACCACTTCATAAAGGAGGAAATAAGGCTGAGACAAAAAATTACAGACCGATAGCACTAACATCGCACATTATAAAAAATTTTGAGAGAGTGCTAAGAAGTAAGATCACAAAATACATGGAATCACAGCATCTCTGTTACGGCCCTCTCGGGTCGCAACTGGGTTCGTACTCTGATGTTATTAGAGGAAGGGTATCCGGCCCCAAGCCAGTAGTGGCTTTCAAGGGATGAGATCTGTGACGCAGGTAAAATAAAAGGGGAAGGGAAAGAAAGGCAAAAACTTAAGATTATAATTACCTTCACTAATAAGTAATATATAAAAGTTACACAGGGTGAGGGGTATTAACACTACACAGGGGAAGTATATACACGGGCGTCTTCTCCTGAAGACGCTGGATCCTCTCGGTGCCAAGTCCTCGGTGCTCTCGTGGTCTCTTGACGAATCCTTCGATCAAGCTGAGTCTACCCCAGACACAGGCCAGCCAAAACACAGTTCCACTGGGGCACCGCCGTGGAGGCCGTCAACCACAAGTCCAGCAAACTGCTGGCAGGTTCCGGATCAGCAACGCTGTTCATGCCACTCCACGAGCGATACTAGGGAAGCGCCCTAGTCAGGAGCCTCGTGTAATACCACAAATCACTCTCCTGTCCTCAATACTTCAGTGGTCAATCGTCTCCAGCAGTCGGTCCCGGGTACGACAATCCTTCTACTGCCACTTCACTGGCAGGGTAACACCACAGTGTTCCTCCGGGAGGCGACTCACAGCTGCTGCAGCAAAGCACAAGGTATGGGGACGGCTGCCTTGGGTAGACTGACTCAACTTCCATTACAGCAGTCCCAGGTCGACTCTGTAAGCAGACACGTCATCAATAACAGGGACACACTAAAGCACCTCACTTACAGGCTCAGACACAAACGCCCGACATATCCACTCCATAGATGGCGTTGTCGTCTGAGCACCACCTCACCAGAGGTCAGCGGCGGCTGCGGGGTGAGCTGAACAGGACTGGAAACTGGCCCTTGTGGCCAGTACACCTCGTCCTTGCCAGGTGTCGTCGTCCATTTGGAGGGGGTTTCGGGAGCTGACCCACAGATGGCGCGGTCGTCACTGCTCCGTGCTCGGACACTGGATCTGGGTCCGTAACAATCTCCATAACCCCGGACAACATGGTTTCAGATCAGGGCGCTCTTGCCTGTCGCAGTTGCTGGACCACTATGATATGGCATTAGATGCTATGGAAGACAAACGAAACGCTGATGTAATTTACACAGATTTCGCAAAAGCTTTTGATAAATGTGAACATGGCGTTATTGCACATAAAATGCGTTCAAAAGGAATTACCGGAAAAATAGGCAGATGGATCTACAATTTCCTGACCAACAGAACCCAATGTGTAATAGTCAACAAAATAAAATCCAGCCCATCAACCGGGAAGAGCTCAGTCCCCCAGGGTACTGTGCTTGCTCCAGTACTTTTTCTCATCCTCATATCGGATATAGACAAGAACACAACCTATAGCACTGTATCATCCTTTGCAGATGACACTAGGATCTTCATGAGAGTAGGCAACATAGAGGACACGGCAAACCTCCAGTCAGATGTAGATCAGGTCTTTCTATGGGCTACAGAAAATAATATGGTGTTTAACGAAGATAAGTTCCAGCTCATGCGCTATGGAAAAAATGAAAATATAAAAACGGAAACCACGTACAAAACTCAGGCAAATCATAACATAGAACGTAAAGGCAATGTAAAGGATCTGGGTGTACTCATGTCGGAAGACCTTACCTTTAAAGAACACAATAAAATATCCGTCACACTGCAAGAAAAATAACAGGTGGATAACAAGAAATTTTCACACTAGAGATGGTATACCGATGATGACACTTTTCAAAATGCTTGTGCTCTCTAGAGTGGAGTACTGCTGCACAATGACAGCCCCTTTCAAAGCTGGATAAATTGCTGACCTGGAGAGCGTGCAGAGATCCTTTACTGCTAGAATCCACTCAGTAAAACATCTAAAGTATTGGGACCGACTAAAGAGCCTAAAACTGTACTCCCTTGAGCGCAGGCGGGAGAGATACATAATAATTTACACGTGGAAAATATTTGAGGGGCTGGTCCCAAACCTGCACATAGAAATAACATCACATGAGACCAGAAGACATGGCAGGATGTGCAGAATACCCCCGTTGAAAAGCAGAGGTGCAACAGGTACACTGAGAGAGAACTCTATCAACATCAGAGGCCCGAGACTGTTCAACACGCTTCCACTACACATAAGGGACATAACTGGCAGTCCTCTCACAGTGTTCAAGAGAGAACTATCAAAATCAGAGGCCCGAGACTGTTCAACATGCTTCCGCTACACATAAGGGGCATAACTGGCAATCCCCTCACAGTGTTCAAGAGAGAACTGGATAAGCACCTCCAAAGGATATCTGATCAACCAGGCTGTGACTCATATGTCAGGCTGCGAGTAGCCGCGTCCAGCAGCCTGGTTGATCAGTCCAGCAACCAGGAGGCCTGGTTGATGACCGGGCTGCGAGGACGCTAAGCCCCGGAAGCACCTCAAGGTAAGGTGGGAATATATATATATATATATATATATATATATATATATATATATATATATATATATATCTATATATATATATATATATATATATATATATATATATATATATATATATATATATATATATATTTATGCAATTGACGATCACAAAACACTGATCATTTTATGCGGAAAATCCACAGAGAAATATGAAATGAGGAATTGAAATTGAAAAAAATTGAGTCAGTCTGGTGTTGACAAAGGCTTTAACAAAGCCGAAACGTTCACCTCATTTCATATTTCTCTGTGGATTTTCCGCATATATATATATATATGTCGTACCTAGTAGCCAGAACGCACTTCTCTGCCTACTATGCAAGGCCCGATTTGCCTAATAAGCCAAGTTTTCATGAATTAATGTTTTTTCGACGACCTAACCTACCTAACTTTCTCGGCTACCTAACCTAACCTAACCTATAAAGATAGGTTAGGTTAGGTTAGGTAGGGTTGGTTAGGTTTGGTCAAACATCTACGTTAATTTTAACTCCAATAAAAAAAATTACCCTCATACATAATGAAATGGGTAGCTTTATAATTTCATAAGAAAAAAATTAGAGAAAATATATTAATTCAGGAAAACTTGGCTTATTAGGCAAATCTGGCCTTGCATAGTAAGGTTAGAAGTGCGTTCTGGCTACTAGGTACGACATATATATATATATATATATATATATATATATATATATATATATATATATATGTCGTACCTAGTAGCCAGAACGCACTTCTCAGCCTACTATGCAAGGCCCGATTTGCCTGACAAGCCAAGTTTTCATGAATTAATGTTTTTTCGACTACCTAACCAACCTAACCTAACCTAACCTAACTTTTTCGGCTACCTAACCTAACCTAACCTATAAAGATAGGTTAGGTTAGGTTAGGTAGGGTTGGTTAGGTTCGGTCATATATCTACGTTAATTTTAACTCCAATAAAAAAAATTGACCTCATACATAATGAAATGGGTAGCTTTATCATTTCATAAGAAAAAAATTAGAGAAAATATATTAATTCAGGAAAACTTGGCTTATTAGGCAAATCGGGCCTTGCATAGTAGGCCGAGAAGTGCGTTCTGGCTATTAGGTACGACATATATATATATATATAAATATATATATATATATATATATATATATATATATATATATATATATATATATATATATATATATATATATATATATATATATTGGTAGCAGTCTTTCCTGTAGACATATATTATTAAATATGACCAAAAAAGTAAGATTAATAATTCTAACACGAATTTTCTCAATCTTTTGTATATTTCGCTTCACTGTTGGAGGTAAATAAAAAATCAATTCTCTAAAATTCATTTTTATTTCTAGGAAACAAACATAGGAATGTGCCTAAATGCCAACAGCGACTGCCCAGACAGGTACAAGAGGAGTGTTGTTAACGCATATGTCGACCGTGCTCTCAGCCACAGCTCAGAATGAAAGCAAGTCGACGAAGAACTCTGTAGGGTAAGGCAGGTCCTAGTCAATAACGGCTTCTCCAATGGTTTCGTCGAAGACATCATAAGAAGGAAAGTGAAAAGCCATGCAACCTCTGAAGAGACAACTAACACAACACCTATACCCCTATTAGACTATTTTACAGGAACTTCTTTTCCACAGATCATAAAACGGAGGAAAGGGTCCTGAAAGATATTGTTAATAGAAACGTTATCCCTACAGACAAAAATCAGAGGATACAACTGACGATTTACTATAAAACCAGAAAAACGGCCAGCCTACTCATGAGAAACTCTCCAGACACAAAACAGAACGCTTTAAAAGAGACTAACGTCGTCTATGCCTTCAAATGCCCTCTTGGGGACTGTAAGCTCCAAAAAACCCAGTATATAGGCAAGACAACAACATCTCTTTCTAGGCGTTTAACGATGCATAAGCAACAGGGCTCCATTAAGGAACATATAATCTCTTCCCACAACCAAACCATCGCCAGAGAAATCCTAGTAAACAACACAGAAATCATCGATAGATACAGCGATAGCAGGCGGCTTGACGTTTGCGAGGCACTACACATCAAGAAGTCAACACCAGCAATCAACAGCCAATTATTGCACAACTATATTCTACCCACCTCAAGACTCCGCTCCAATATAGAAGCATCAAGAAATATTGACCAATAGGCTTTCTACAAACACTTCTATTCAATATCCATTGTTTCGTGTTCTGTCGTGTGTTGATGAAATTAATACCCTATTAATACTCCTGTTCTGTCTTGTGTTGATGAAATTAATACCCTATTAATACCACATTTTGTTCTGTCTTGTGTTAATGCCACATCACCCCTTCCACCTCACTCAAATGTAGATATAAAATCGAAGATGCGTAAGTTCTATTCAGTTGTGTATTTGTGAACTAAAGTCTTTGAAAATGTAATAAGTTTTACGAAACGCGCTCGTGTCGCGTCAGACTAGAAATAAAAATGAATTTTGGAGAATTGATTTTTGATTTACCTCCAACAGTGAAGCGAAATGTACGAAAGATTGAGAAAATTCGTGTTAGAATTATTAATCTTACTTTTTCGGTCATATTTAATAATATATATATATATATAAGGCACAACTCTCCTAAACACGAGAGTTAAGTATACAACTTTAGAACACTTTCCCACCAGGAGACTCGAACCCTAGCCAGCACAGAAGCCTTCCAGCAACTGGCATAACAGGTACGCCTTAACCCACTCCACCACCCGCTCAGACCCTTAAAAGAGATGGTAATTTCGGAGTATTTAAATACACCAAAGATCACCACCTCCCAAGAGCACTAGAGCAAGTGAGGGGTCATTTAGACGTTAATTTCATCAAGTCCCTGTTAATATGGGAAGACACAGTGTCTATGCTTAAGGCACAACTCTCCTAAACACGAGAGTTAAGTATACAACTTTAGAACACTTTCCCACCAGGAGACTCGAACCCTAGCCAGCACAGAAGCCTTCCAGCAACTGGCATAACAGGTACGCCTTAACCCGCTCCACCACCCGCTCAGACCCTTAAAAGAGATGGTAATTTCGGAGTATTTAAATACACCAAAGATCACCACCTCCCAAGAGCACTAGAGCAAGTGAGGGGTCATTTAGACGTTAATTTCATCAAGTCCCTGTTAATATGGGAAGACACAGTGTCTATGCTTAAGGCACAACTCTCCTAAACACGAGAGTTAAGTATACAACTTTAGAACACTTTCCCACCAGGAGACTCGAACCCTAGCCAGCACAGAAGCCTTCCAGCAACTGGCATAACAGGTACGCCTTAACCCGCTCCACCACCCGCTCAGACCCTTAAAAGAGATGGTAATTTCGGAGTATTTAAATACACCAAAGATCACCACCTCCCAAGAGCACTAGAGCAAGTGAGGGGTCATTTAGACGTTAATTTCATCAAGTCCCTGTTAATATGGGAAGACACAGTGTCTATGCTTAAGGCACAACTCTCCTAAACACGAGAGTTAAGTATACAACTTTAGAACACTTTCCCACCAGGAGACTCGAACCCTAGCCAGCACAGAAGCCTTCCAGCAACTGGCATAACAGGTACGCCTTAACCCGCTCCACCACCCGCTCAGACCCTTAAAAGAGATGGTAATTTCGGAGTATTCTGTGCTGGCTAGGGTTCGAGTCTCCTGGTGGGAAAGTGTTCTAAAGTTGTATACTTAACTCTCGTGTTTAGGAGAGTTGTGCCTTAAGCATAGACACTGTGTCTTCCCATATTAACAGGGACTTGATGAAATTAATGTCTAAATGACCCCTCACTTGCTCTAGTGCTCTTGGGAGGTGGTGATCTTTGGTGTATTTAAATACTCCGAAATTACCATCTCTTTTAAGGGTCTGAGCGGGTGGTGGAGCGGGTTAAGGCGTACCTGTTATGCCAGTTGCTGGAAGGCTTCTGTGCTGGCTAGGGTTCGAGTCTCCTGGTGGGAAAGTGTTCTAAAGTTGTATACTTAACTCTCGTGTTTAGGAGAGTTGTGCCTTAAGCATAGACACTGTGTCTTCCCATATTAACAGGGACTTGATGAAATTAACGTCTAAATGACCCCTCACTTGCTCTAGTGCTCTTGGGAGGTGGTGATCTTTGGTGTATTTAAATACTCCGAAATTACCATCTCTTTTAAGGGTCTGAGCGGGTGGTGGAGCGGGTTAAGGCGTACCTGTTATGCCAGTTGCTGGAAGGCTTCTGTGCTGGCTAGGGTTCGAGTCTCCTGGTGGGAAAGTGTTCTAAAGTTGTATACTTAACTCTCGTGTTTAGGAGAGTTGTGCCTTAAGCATAGACACTGTGTCTTCCCATATTAACAGGGACTTGATGAAATTAACGTCTAAATGACCCCTCACTTGCTCTAGTGCTCTTGGGAGGTGGTGATCTTTGGTGTATTTAAATACTCCGAAATTACCATCTCTTTTAAGGGTCTGAGCGGGTGGTGGAGCGGGTTAAGGCGTACCTGTTATGCCAGTTGCTGGAAGGCTTCTGTGCTGGCTAGGGTTCGAGTCTCCTGGTGGGAAAGTGTTCTAAAGTTGTATACTTAACTCTCGTGTTTAGGAGAGTTGTGCCTTAAGCATAGACACTGTGTCTTTCCATATTAACAGGGACTTGATGAAATTAACGTCTAAATGACCCCTCACTTGCTCTAGTGCTCTTGGGAGGTGGTGATCTTTGGTGTATTTAAATACTCCGAAATTACCATCTCTTTTAAGGGTCTGAGCGGGTGGTGGAGCGGGTTAAGGCGTACCTGTTATGCCAGTTGCTGGAAGGCTTCTGTGCTGGCTAGGGTTCGAGTCTCCTGGTGGGAAAGTGTTCTAAAGTTGTATACTTAACTCTCGTGTTTAGGAGAGTTGTGCCTTAAGCATAGACACTGTGTCTTCCCATATTAACAGGGACTTGATGAAATTAACGTCTAAATGACCCCTCACTTGCTCTAGTGCTCTTGGGAGGTGGTGATCTTTGGTGTATTTAAATACTCCGAAATTACCATCTCTTTTAAGGGTCTGAGCGGGTGGTGGAGCGGGTTAAGGCGTACCTGTTATGCCAGTTGCTGGAAGGCTTCTGTGCTGGCTAGGGTTCGAGTCTCCTGGTGGGAAAGTGTTCTAAAGTTGTATACTTAACTCTCGTGTTTAGGAGAGTTGTGCCTTAAGCATAGACACTGTGTCTTTCCATATTAACAGGGACTTGATGAAATTAACGTCTAAATGACCCCTCACTTGCTCTAGTGCTCTTGGGAGGTGGTGATCTTTGGTGTATTTAAATACTCCGAAATTACCATCTCTTTTAAGGGTCTGAGCGGGTGGTGGAGCGGGTTAAGGCGTACCTGTTATGCCAGTTGCTGGAAGGCTTCTGTGCTGGCTAGGGTTCGAGTCTCCTGGTGGGAAAGTGTTCTAAAGTTGTATACTTAACTCTCGTGTTTAGGAGAGTTGTGCCTTAAGCATAGACACTGTGTCTTCCCATATTAACAGGGACTTGATGAAATTAACGTCTAAATGACCCCTCACTTGCTCTAGTGCTCTTGGGAGGTGGTGATCTTTGGTGTATTTAAATACTCCGAAATTACCATCTCTTTTAAGGGTCTGAGCGGGTGGTGGAGCGGGTTAAGGCGTACCTGTTATGCCAGTTGCTGGAAGGCTTCTGTGCTGGCTAGGGTTCGAGTCTCCTGGTGGGAAAGTGTTCTAAAGTTATATATATATATATATATATATATATATATATATATATATATGTATATATATATATATATATATATATATATATATATATATATATATATATATATGTATATATATATATATATAAAGGGTATAAAGGAATATATATAAGAGAATATACATATATCAGAAAACTGGAGTATTTGTGTACCTCCCCTATTGTTTCAACTCCGTGGTGTAGTGGTACAGTCTCCGTGGTGTAGTGGTAAGACACTCGCCTGGCATTCCGCGAGTGCTATGTCATGGGTTCATATCCTGGCCGGGGAGGATTTACTGGGCGCAATTCCTTAACTGTAGCCTCTGTTTAACGCAACAGTAAAATGTGTACTTGGATGAAAAAACGATTCTTCGCGGAAGGGGATCGTATTCCAGGGACCATAGGATTAAGGACTTGCCCGAAACGCTATGCGTACTAGTGGCTGTACAAGAATGTAACAACTCTTGTATATATCTCAAAAAAAAAAAAAAAAAAAAAAAACTTGCGTTACGGGGCTCACCCCTTGAAAGCCTCTACTAACAATAATAATAATAATAATAATAATAATTTTTATTTAGGTAAAGGTACATACATAAAGAGATTTTACAAAGTTTGTTGGCTTTATAGATAGAGCTAGTACATAAAATGCCTAAAGCCACTATTACGCAAAGCGTTTCGGGCAGGAAAAAACACTAATGACTAAAGCTTAAAACTAATGGGTAAAAAGAAAAAAATGCGTTGAGTACAAATAAAAATAGAGGTAAAAGAGGGGGGAACATTGTTGAAAAAGCAGCACAAATACAATTACAAATTATTACAGAAAATTACATTCAAACAGCGTTGATTTGAAAAACAAAAAAAAACAAAAAACATACATGGGTTGACAATAGAGGGGTAAGGTAGGTTACAGGGAATTTATTAGGTATAGCTTCGTTTTTAACTTAAACTGGTTGAGAGAGGTACAGTCTTTAACATGGTTGGGAAGGTCATTCCACATTCTGGGCCCCTTGATTTGTAGAGCATTTCTGGTTTGATTAAGTCGTACTCTAGGAATATCAAAACTGTATTTATTTCTGGTGTGGTGCTCATGGGTTCTGTTACAACCTTCTATGAAGCTTTTGAGATCAGGATTGGCATCATAATTTAGCGTTTTATATATGTATAATACACATGAGAGAATGTGCAGTGACTTAATGTCTAACATATTCAGAGATTTGAGTAGGGGTACCGTGTGATGTCTGGGGCCAGAATTGGATATTGTCCTAATAGCAGCTTTGTGTTGAGTAATTAGAGGACGTAAGTGATTTTGGGTAGTAGAGCCCCAAGCACAAATACCATAGTTGAGATATGGATAGATAAGGGAGTAATAGAGAGTCACCAGGGCAGGGCGTGGTACATAATATCTGATCTTAGAAAGAATGCTCACAGTTTTTGAAACTTTTTTTGATATGTTTAGAATGTGTCCCTGGAAATTCAGCTTGTGGTCAATGAGAATGCCAAGGAATTTGCCATCTAATTTGTTACAAATTTGGGTATTGTTTATTTTGAGATTTATTTGATTAGAGGATTTATTGCCAAACAGAATATAGAAAGTTTTGTCAATGTTAAGGGTGAGTTTGTTGGCAGTTAGCCACAGATGGACTTTATTTAGCTCAGTATTTACTGTGGCATTTAGAGCAAGGGGATCAGGACTGGAGTAAATGAAGGTTGTGTCGTCAGCAAATAGAATTGGTTTGAGGTGTTGGGAGGCATTTGGAAGGTCATTAATGTAGATGAGAAAGAGGAGAGGGCCAAGTATGCTGCCCTGGGGAACCCCAATGTTGATGGGTAGGGTGGGAGAAATTGTATTATTCACAGAAACACATTGGAGCCTGTCAGTAAGGTAGGATTTGAAGTATTGTAGGGAGTGTCCTCTGACACCATAATGATGTAATTTAAGAAGAAGGTTTTGGTGGTTGACAGTATCGAAAGCTTTACGCAGGTCCACAAATAACCCAACAGGGAACTCATTTTTATCAAGAGCTGTATGAATCGAGTTAAGCATACTAATAAGTGCATCGTTAGTGCTTTTTTTGGGCCTGAAGCCATATTGGCAAGGGCTAAGTATATTGAGTTTGGCTAGATATGAGTAAAGCTGCTTATAGATTAGTTTTTCAAAAATTGTTGACAAGTTTGGCAGGATTGATATAGGTCTGTAGTTGTTAACATCTGTGAGGTCACCACATTTGTGGACAGGCGTTACTCTCGTTTTTTTTTAGAATATCTGGAAAGGTTTGGAGTTCAAGTGACTTGTTGAAGAGCAAAGCAATAGCAGGGGATAAAGATCTGGAGGCTTTTTTGTAGATTAAAGTTGGTATCTCCTCAAGGGCACCAGACTTGGTTTTAAGGGAAAGGATTATCTCATTGACGTCAATGGAATTAATAGGCTTTAGGTACAGAGACTGGGGATAGTTCCCTGTAAGATAGTCCTTAATGTCAGTACTGGAAGATGGAATATCATTAGCAAGGGATGAACCAATGGAAGAGAAGAACCTATTGAACTCAATAGCAGAATCAGAGGCTGAAAGCTGACCATCGTTATTAGACAGGAGAGTCGGTTTGTTATTTAAAGACTTCTTTGATCCCAATATTTGTGAAATTGTTCTCCAAATTTGTTTAATGTTGCTCTTTATTTGGGTAAATTTATCTTCGTAGTATTTAGTTTTGGCTCGTCTAATTATCTTAGATAGCAATAATGAATAATTCTTTGAGAATTCTTTGGAGACAATTCCTAACCTATACTTCTTCTCAAAGTCATGTTTTTTATTAATAGATTTAAGTATTCCCTTTGTAAGCCAGGGATTGTTAAGCCTTTTGGTTGTGACTTGTTTTGTAAGCATAGGACAGTGGGTATTATAAAGGCTAAGAGTTTTTTGAAGAAAAGATTGAACTGCTAGGTTGATGTCCTCTATGTTACCTAACTCGAACTCCCAGTTGACATTATCAGTAGCAGTTATAAAATTGTCTATAGCAGTTTCATTGTGTAGTCTAAAACGTATCTCTCTTGACTCAAGAGGTGGTTTGCTTGGAGCCGGACGTATCTCTCTTGACTCAAGAGGTGGCTAACTTGGGGCCGGATTCCCAAACTCTACTACCATCAGAGAAGAACCCGGTTGCGTCCCAGTAGGGCCATAACAACGCCTCAGTAGTTATGTGCACGTCTCATAGTTATGTGCACGCCTCATAGTTATCTGCACGCCTCATAGTTATGTGCATGCCTCATAGTTATGTGCACGCCTCATAGTTATGTGCACGTCTCAGTAGTTATGTGCACGCCTCATAATTAATGATAATTGTAACTAGTATTAAACCACTTGTACTGTGAGTCTATGAATTATACTACACTGAAGGTAACTCGTTTAGTAATACATAAATTATTTTCAGTGTTTTTCAGTCTTAAATTAGTAATACTTAACTTAAAATTATTTTCAGTGTGTGACCTTTACAGAATAATAGAAGAGTTGATATTAATGATTTTAGTCTTCGCAGCATTATTTATTAATTCAGATTTATAGATAAATTTAGATTTATCTATAAATGGCACAATTTTGGCATAATATATGATTTATTGATGTATTTTGCGTCCCTTCACGTTACTCACTATACAAAGATGAACGTCCAGAGATATTTAGACCAAGTTATATATATGAACTGTGGAAACTTCTCTTAGTATCCTGATTTTGTTACTTGCTCCCAACAAGTGATTTGTTTCAAACATTTTGTAGTAATAAACAATAGATTTGCTTGTTCCTGTTTGCACCCATCTGTTGTCTTCAACTGTCATTTAATTATATTTTTATAATCTTATCTGATAGCCCAAACCTACGTCCAACATGTTTTTATTTACTTATTGCTTACAAAGAGTATCAACTTTATTAGGTTCTTGCAGCCTAGTCTGTGAGAGGATCCATTATAATTGGACCTTATCCTCTTATTAGGTATCCATAGGTAAGTTAAGATAATTATCAGGAGAGAGTGGTAACCCTTAAGGACTATATAGGACTTGGAAAGGATATGAGGATAAAGATTTAGGATCGGACAGAGAAAGGAATGGTGGCTTCCCACACGCATGGAAGGTCGGGGATTGAACACCGACCTGCAGGAAGCGAGACCGTCGTTATACTGTGCAGGCTAATTGGTTGGACAGGGTTGTATACCTATAAATTTCTCACATAAAATATACGCTCATTATAATACATGTGTAGGATATTTAAACCGAATAATTTATTTGTAGAGAGAAAGACTCAGAAGTATGCGTGTGTTTGTTTAACATTAATTTATTTAATAAGAAAAATCGCAATATACACGGTTAGGGCTTTAATTGACCTTATATAATGTGGAGCAGAGCACAATCAACCCGACGAACATGTGAAAGTTGAACTGAATAATAACTGTTCTCACAAAGAATGTCCTCCTTTAACACTGGATAATTCACTTTCATAATCGTATTGACTAATTACTGTGTTAACTGTAATATAGAGCATATAGAGCTAAACACATAGTAACATAGATCACTTAAAACTAAGCACATAGTAATATAGAGCACATAGAGCTACGTACATAATATAGAGCTAAGCACATAATATAGAGCACATAGAGCTACGTACATAATATAGAGCTAAGCACATAATATAGAGCATATAGAGCTAAGCACATTATATAGAGCACATAGAGCCAAGCACATAGTAATATAGAGCCCATAGAGTTAAACAATAAGTTATGCTTATATGCACATAAAACTCTATGTGCTTAGCTCTATGTGCTCTATAATAATATAGAGCGCATAGAGCTAAGCACATAATATAGCCAAGCACATAGTAATATAGATCCCATAGAGTTAAGCAATAAGTTATGCTTATATGCACATAAAGCACATAAAACTTATGTGCTTAGCTCTATGTGCTCTGTAATAATATAGAGCACATAGAGCTAAGCACATAATATAGTGTACATAGAGCTAAGCACATAATAATATAGAGCACATAGAGCTAAGTACATAGTAATATAGAGCACGAGAACTAAGCACATAATAATATAGAGCACATAGAGCTAAGCACATAGAGTTATAATCAGATGGGAGGGAATTCATTAAATAATCAAGCAAACATATTTACATAATAATTGTAAATATCTTGTGCAACAAAGCTGACATGTTATTAATAATTTATTGTAACGTGGGACAGGAAGCCAGGCTATACATTCAGTGCGTGTTAGGCTTATACCTAAGGCCCTTTCCAGGGACGTATTACTGACCCCGCCCAGGAGGCAACCCCATAATAAGCTGACTAACTCCTGGGTACATATGTACTGCTGAGGGGAAAGGTGCATCAGGTGACAGGAAACGCGCCCTACCATTTCTCTGCCGCCCGGGTTTCGAACCCGTAATTTTCAATTGTGAGTCGAGAACGAACTTGACTGTACTTTTATCCCACCGCTGCCACCATTGTAACACGGGTTTGGGTTCCTCTCTTTACTTATCTACCTTCTACTCCCTCTACCCGTATTCTTACTTTTTATTCTCTACCAAGGGACTCCAAAACTTTTACCAAAGCCAACTCCACGCCACGTGGTCCTAAGACGATTGACCGACTTAGGATTCTACACCCAGTATGACGTGACCTAGGCTCTGAACAAAACCCTAGAGTCGCCTCTACGCTGCCACCACCAGACCAGTAAAAAGAAGAGCAATGATCGAGGTCTGGATCGATCACGCTAATTAATCAACCTAGGGGCTTGATCCCCACTATATACGATGACCTTGAGTGTGGAATAAATTACACGGTAATGATAATTCCGATTCGATGTTAGAATCGGCGCCCAATACAACTCTGACTCGTGTGGACCACGTGACCAGGACAAGTATACACATAACCAAATGGAAACAATAAAAATGCAAATTATTAACTTAATTTATTAAAAGAAAACTAAAACAAAAATCTAAATATGTTCACTCCCTGTCACTTTAACACTCCCTACTTGACCTGAATGGCAAATGAGACTATTTCTATACATAACCATAGCAACTATACCTTGGGCGACCAGCTCTAGATGTTGGCTGGTCTCGGGGAGAGGTACGATGTTTGACCTCTCCCAGCTGCTTCCGTGACCACACTGATTTGTCCTCGTCTGGCCTAGCCCAGACTAGAACATTGTATCCTTCCGCCTAGTCAAAGTTTTACCAAGTTACTAGCCAGGTTTAAGTTATAACAATTAACCTCTGTTGTACTTAATTGATCCAGACTGGTTGAATTATTTTACTGAATTAAATTACAAACATCTAACGGCAGAGCTGTTCCCGATCCCCAAAATGGTTAATTGAACTTTGAGAAATACTAGACATGTCAACCCTGCTGACCTATGACCGCCGGTCACTCCACCTTAAAAGTTAGATCTGATTCGTGACGTCACTGATGGTGACTTAAACTCAATAATTAGAATACTCTTGATATTGTATCCAGTACTATTATACAATACAATTTTAATGCAAAATGAATAAAGGCTAATTTTCTCTAAATTACTGAATACTATAGGATGATTCATTATACGCAGCTATGAACAACGCGTCGGTTATTTCCACCGCGAATCCCCCTGGGGGTCAGGTCACCATGCGGCTCAGCTTCCCATTCTCTTTTGTCGATAAACCACTCTGGATAATTCTTACAACAGCCTAGTTTGTTACAAGACGATAGATAGCCTCCCTGAACAAGGCACAGTAGGAAGATAACATCACAACTACACACACTTGTGACCGCAGGCGATCACCTGTACAGGTGGTATAGACAAAACACATTACATACAGGTGTGTAACAAAATTGTAGATACTTTCCACACAGATAACACACATGTACGATACATAAATGCCACATGCCATATGTGCATATGAAATATAGAAGGGTGGTGTATGAGTCGGCAGGTGTAATTGGTAGATATAATACTATTAGGATTCTCTCGTCACACACACAGGGGCCAGCGCGTCACCATGCCAACGGTTCATTTGCTACTTTTATTATGAAAATTAATTTAAAAATTCCATCTACCACTCTTAAATCACTACACCGTAATTTACACTGTCGTATTCTTCACAAGTACCTCACGTAATTACTTCTTCATTACCACCAGTAGGCAAGTTAAGGCCCACACCAAGAGCGAGTGGCCACCAGGTATTAGTAGTGAGGTTGAGGAGGTATAAACCTCAAGTAATACTGTAGACAACACAACGTTCCTCTAGCATTGACGCGAGGTCTTCTTCCTTCTTTGTATTCGGTTCAGTTCAAATGATTTTCAACACAAATCATTCACAATCATGTGAATGACTTTCCCAGCCATCTTACCAGTGCTACTCTGCTCCTCTATAGTACCAGCCATCTTACCAGTGCTACTCTGCTCCTCTATAGTACCAGCCATCTTACCGGTACTACTCTGCTCCTCTATAGTACCAGCCATCTTACCGGCGCTACTCTGCTCCTCTATAGTACCAGCCATCTTACCGACGCTACTCTGCTCCTCTATAGTACCAGACACCTTACCGGTGCTACTCTGCTCCTCTATAGTACCAGCCATCTTACCGGTGCTACTCTGCTCCTCTATAGTACCAGCCATCTTACCGGTACTACTCTGCTCCTCTATAGTACCAGCCATCTTACCGGAACTACTCTGCTCCTCTATAGTACCAGCCATCTTACCGGTGCTACTCTGCTCCTCTATAGTACCAGACACCTTACCGGTGCTACTCTGCTCCTCTATAGTACCAGCCATCTTACCGGTGCTACTCTGCTCCTCTATAGTACCAGCCATCTTACCGGAACTACTCTGCTCCTCTATAGTACCAGCCATCTTACCGGTGCTACTCTGCTCCTCTATAGTACCAGACACCTTACCGGTGCTACTCTGCTCCTCTATAGTACCAGCCATCTTACCGGTGCTACTCTGCTCCTCTATAGTACCAGCCATCTTACCGACGCTACTCTGCTCCTCTATAGTACCAGCCATCTTACCGGTGCTACTCTGCTCCTCTATAGTACCAGACACCTTACCGGTGCTACTCTGCTCCTCTATAGTACCAGCCATCTTACCGGTGCTCCTCTTTAGTACCAGACACCTTACTGGTGCTCCTCTGCTCCTCTATAGTACCAGCCATCTTACCGGAGCTACTCTGCTCCTCTATAGTACCAGACACCTTACCGGAGCTACTCTGCTCCTCTATAGTACCAGACATCTTACCGGAGCTACTCTGCTCCTCTATAGTACCAGACATCTTACCGGAGCTACTCTTCTCCTCTATAGTACCAGCCATCTTACCGGTGCTACTCTGCTCCTCTATAGTACCAGCCATCTTACCGGTGCTACTCTGCTCCTCTATAGTACCAGCCATCTTACCGGAGTTACTCTGCTCCTCTATAGTACCAGCCATCTTACCGGTGCTCCTCTGCTCCTCTATAGTACCAGCCATCTTACCGGCGCTGCTCTGCTCCTCTATAGTACCAGACACCTTACCGGTGCTACTCTGCTCCTCTTTAGTACCAGACACCTTACCGATGCTACTTGGCTCCTCCATACTCGGTTCAATACCTGGTTGATACCCGGTTGATGGGGTTCTGGGAGTTCTCCTACTCCCCAAACCCGGCCCGAGGCCAGGCTTGACTTGTGAGGGTTTCGTCCACCAGGCTGTTGCTTGGAGCGGCCCGCAGGCCCACATACCCACCACAGCCCGGTTGGTCCGGCACTCCTTGAAGAAAACAATTTAGTTTCCTCTTGAAGATGTCCCCGGTTGTTCCTGTAATATTTCTGTTGCTCGCTGGTAGGACGTTGAACAACCACGGACCTCTGAAGTTCATGCAGTGTTCTCTGATTGTGCCCATGGCACCTCTGCTCTCCATTGGTTCTATTCTGCATTTTCTTCCATGTCGTTCACTCCAGTACGTTGTTATTTTACTGCGCAGATTTGGGACCTGTCCCTCCAGTATTTTTCATGAGTATATTATTTGATATCTCTCTCGTCTCCTTTCTAGTAAGTACATTTGGAGAGCTTTGAGACGATCCCAATAATTTAGGTGCTTTATCTCGTCTATGCGTGCCGTATATGTTCTCTGTATTCCCTCAATTTCAGCAATCTCTCCTGCTCTGAAGGGGGAAGTGAGTACTGAGCAGTACTCAAGACGGGACAACACAAGAGATTTGAAGAGTACAACCATTGTGATGGGATCTCTGGACTTGAAGGTTCTCGTAATCCATCCTATCATTTTTCTGGCTGACGCAATACTTGCTTGGTTATGCTCCCTAAACGTTAGGTCGTCGGACATCATTATTCCCAAATCCTTGACATGCTGTTTTCCTACTATGGGCAGATTCGATTGTGTTTTGTACCCTGTATTATGTTTCAGATCCTCATTTTTGCCGAATCCTAGTACCTGGAATTTATCACCGTTAAACATCATGTTATTTTCTGCTGCCCAATCGAAAACTTTGTTAATATTTATTTGTAGTTTATCAATGTCTTCAGCAGAGGTAATTTTCATGCTGATTTTTGTATCATCTGCAAAGGATGACACGAAGCTGTGACTTGTGTTTTTGTCTATATCTAATATGAGAATAAGGAACAGCAGTGGTGCAAGGACTGTACCTTGAGGTACAGAGCTTTTAACTGCGCTCGGACTAGATTTTACTTGATTGACTGTTACTCTTTGTGTTCTGTTTGACAGGAAATTGTGTATCCAGCGTCCTACTTTACCACGAATCCCCATTGACCTCATTTTGTGTGCAATCACTCCATGGTCACATTTGTCAAATGCCTTTGCAAAATCTGTGTATACGACATCTGCATTATGTTTTTCCTCTAATGCCTCAGTGATTTTGTCATAGTGGTCAAGTAGCTGTGAGAGGCATGATCTTCTTGTTCTAAATACATGTTGGCCTGGATTGTGGAGGTCATTCGTTTCCATGAATCAAGTGACCTGACTCCTGATCACTCTCTCAAATACTTTTATTATGTGGGACGTTAGTGCAACTGGTCTATAATTCTTTGCCAATTCTATGCTACTACCCTTGTGTAGAGGGGCAATGTCTGCTGCTTTAAACGCATCTGGTATCTCCCCCGTGTCCAAGCTCTTCCTCCACACTATACTGAGTGCCTGCGCTACTGGCACTTTGCATTTCTTTATAAATAATGAATTCCATGAGTCTGGACCTGGGACGGAATGCATGGGCATATTGTCAATTTCTCTTTCAAAATCTGCCACGCTCGTGTTGATATCAGTTATATTTACAGGTGTTTGAGTATCATTCATAAAGAAATTGTCCGAATCTTGCACTTTCATGCTGAGTATCGGAGTGCTAAACATGTCCTCATACTGCTTTTTTAGGATTTCAATAATTTCTTTGTCATCCTCAGTGTATGAACCTTCACTAATACGAATAGATCCAATACTGGCAGTGGATTTCGCTTTGATTTAGCATATGTGAAGAAATATTTTGGGTTTTTCTTTATTTCTTGAATTGCTTTCTGTTCTAGTTGCCTTTCTTCAATCTGATAGGAATGCTTAAGTCTCTTTTCGATTTCTTCAATCACCCTGTTTAAATTATTTCTTCTTTGTATGGAGAGTGGTGTCTGCTTAAGCATTTCCGTTAATTTCTTCCTCCTTTTGTAATGTCGTCTGCGTTCTCTTTCTACATTGGACCTGTTACGACCCTGGGTTCCTCAATTGGAAACCAGAGGTCAAATTGAGCTAAATAAACTACCTTATATTTGACACGCTTGCCGACGTGTATCTGTTCGTATCTTCCTTGCCAAACGTAGGACGAATCTTGTTGCTCACAAAGCATTCAGACTCTTGAGCTTGTTGTGGATTAAGTATAATATTGTAGTATTTATTAACTATCCTTAGAACGAGTAAAGTAAACAATATTGTACATCGGTGAAGATTTTTAATGTGTATAGCTGCATGATCAATTAGGCTCTTCCCGGCACCACAACAACTCGGGAGCCCTGGACGGGACACTGGATGCGGCCTTCTCTGTGCTGGCGCCGTGGTGGAAAGAACCTCTTCTCCTTTTTCCTACTACTCTTCCTTACCTATTTCTGTGTCTAGTTTACTAAGTTAAGTATTGTGGAATTTAGTGTGCCTACTCTGGGATTGTAAGATTGGTGTAGACCTGGGGTAGTATTTGCCAGTGTTTTGGGTACCCCCTTAGTGTTGTGTTGTGTTAGGGTACCACGTGGTCTCACTACCCTAAGCTGCTTCAAGCTTCAGGTTCTTCACTAGTAGTACTTTACCCTAGCTTGTTCTCAGTGTAAACCTTGTATCCTGCTTATGTGGACCAAGGCTTTTAACGTAAGATAGTGTGGTAAAGTAATTATTGTTATTGGTGTGAATGTATATGGGGGGTTGTTAAGGGGTTAATAAATAGGTAAGTTAGTTTAAAGGAGTATCCATTCTTCCTGTGTAGGAGATCTATGATCTACCTCTAGGCTGACAATTGCAGTAATAAGCCACTATAAGTTTACTCTTCTATGTTTATTGGGGGCCGGGACTTTTAGATCTCCCATACTTGATACCTCTTAATGCTAACTACTGACCCTACACTAAATTAATACTAGATCCCCCATAGAACAACTCACCATTTATAACAAGTGGTTGGCCTGACCGGGAGGAACTTTATAATTGTAAAAAATTAGATTTTTGAGTGCCAAAACTAAAAATTCTTGTTTTCCGTAGAACGGTTGTGTGATAGCCTAGGGTCCAGCTCATCTAGCAAAGGATATTCTTACACTGACTGGACACCCATCTGGATCCCTTCACGATTGAGGTAAGTGTGGCCTTGTGTTAGGGGCCATGCAAATTTTTGTTTTTTTCCAATTTTTATTTTTTAATTTTTTCCTTTGCTAGGAGCTAAATTTATTAATGATGGCATCTAAAATGCAGGAACTGGCAAAGGATCCTTCAGTGGTAGAGATTAAGAAGCTCACCAAAGCAAATTTAATATTGTTAGACAAGGAATTTGGGCTCGAGTTAAACGACACTGATAAAAAGTGGACCTTGGTGAATGAAATTTTACGGCATTGTATAGACCAAGAACTAGTGCCAAGTGATACAATTTTATGCAAGCCCAGTTCAGGGGAAAGTGTAACTAGTAGAAATATAGAGTTAGAATTAACACTAGCCAAGTTAAGACTGGCAGAGCCAGAGGCCAGAGTAGCAGAACAAAATGCTAAAGTGGAAGAGCAAAGGCTCAAAAATGAGGCGGCAAGAATGGTACCACCACCTACTGGGGACTCAAACCTCAGGCATTCTGATAAAAAGCATAACTTACCTGAATTTTCAGAGTCAGACCCTGAAAGATTCTTCAACCATTTTCAGAGACTAGCCATGACCATGAACTGGCCAAGGGAAGAGTGGGTGAAAATCTTGCAGGGGCGGCTTAGGGGTAAAGCACAAGATATTTTTATAAACATGCCTGACGACGAGTGTTTTGAATATGATAAAGTTAGGAAGCGAATTTTAAGGGCATATGAAATTACTTCTGAAGCTCACCGCCAAGCTTATCGCAACCTTAGGCCTACTCACAACCAACCGCTCACTGAATTTGCTAATGATCAAATTAGATTGTTTGATAAATGGATTCGCTCGGCTAAAGCCGAAATATATGAGGCACTGAAGAATGTAGTTTTAATGGAACATTTTATAGATAATATGCTAGAGAATGTAGCAAAATACATTAGAGGAAGGATAGAGGTAGATTCTAAAATAGGGGATTTCGCCAAGATGGCAGAAAACTACCAGTTGGCGGGCAAAAGGCCCAGTAAAAATAATTATACCCCACAGAGTAGCAAAACTTATACTCACAGCCAGTCCAGACCAGCTCATTCTAACCCTTTAACTATTGCACCTTCTGTTTCAGACATAACTAACCCTGTTAAATTGTCTAGCCCCACGACACCTAAGAGTAAACCGAAGGGTAATTCTGTTAGTAATGTCTCTTCTCCCCGACGTATCTGTGGTTACTGTAATCGTCCAAACCACGTTATGAGCCGTTGTTGGCAACTGTACCCGGAAAAAAGACCCAATGCTCTAGTTGTGACACAGGGCTTGAGGCCTTCGGAAGGATTAGGGAGAAAGACCTCCAACCCACAGTGGTTGGACCTGCTTACCCCATTCTTATCAAGAGGGAGACTACTTTTGTCTGAGGGTTCTTCCTGAAAGGACGTGGTGATCTTCCGAGACACCGGTGCCAATCAGACTTTAATTTTAGAGAGTGCCCTGCAAGGTGCCAACACTCTCGACACTTGAGAGGTAGTACTGGTTGAGGGTGTCACTAGTGATACTCGAGCAGTACCCATCCGTAAGGTTACCCTGGAATCTGATTTCCACAAGGGTGTTTGTACAGTCAGAGTCACTTCGTACCTACCTTTCCCTAATGTTGATGTAATATTGGGTAATGATTTAGCAGGGGATAAGGTAGGGGACTCCAGACTGCCTATTATGTTGCCTACCCCTAAGGTTTCCCTGGATCCACCCACCGCAGAGGATAATGTTGTGTACCCTGCGTGCGCGGTGACCAAGTCAATGGGACTTAAATGTAAGGGCAGCCCTGTGCTTGCCAAGGTGGTAAATCCCGAGGACACGAGGAACTTTCCGAATGGTGAAAGCCAAGTGGACCTTGCGGACACATTCATGGCCCGACTCGATGACGTGGCCGAGGACATTGTGGAGAGCCTGCCACCGCCGCCTACTGAGAGTAGTGAGGAGGTTAAGGAGAACACTGTTGAGCCTCGGGCAATGGCATCTGACCAAGATCTAGATGCCTCCTTGAGTGAGTTAGAGAAAGCTGACCCCAGTCTTGCAGAATGCCATGAGTTAGCCACCTCTAAGGAGGAAATTGTAGACGCAGCAACTGGGTACTACTACAATGATCGGATTTTTATGAGAAAATGGAGACCACAGAGTGCTCCCTTGTCAAATGAGTGGGAGGTAGTCCAACAGGTTATGTTGCAGACCTGCTATAGAGGAAGAGTTTTGGCAGCTGCTCATGATGATCCTATGGGATCCTGATCCTGATTTTTTGTTCTCTCCACCAAACTTGTGTATCCTCCATGGCTATCTAGTGACCTTTATTCTACCTCTAATTGTTTCAATTTTTTTGTTTACTTGCATTTATTGTTGTGTTTTGCCATAATTATTCTCTAATTCTAGCAGACTCAATACTTTGTAAGCTCTTATTGTATTGTTATATTATTATATTGTTGTGTTTTGCTATAATTACTTTCTATTTTACAGCAGATTTATTTATTTATTTATTTATATATATACAAGAAAGTACATTGGGTTTGTGAGAATACATTGGATAGTACAGTATTTACATTCTTGTAAAGCCACTAGTACGCACAGCGTTTCGGGCAGGTCCTTAATCTAGCAGATAATTTTAAGTAGGTAATTTCAATCAGAATTGATAAATGATAAAGATACATTACAAAAGAAAAATGAGATGAGAGAGATAAGTAGGTATATTAAAGCACATTGTTATATTAAAGCTCTGATTAAATACATTGACAGCTTGATTAGTAATTTAAACAAGGTTAATAGACACCAAACAGCAGATTGACAGCACATATAAGACAGCAATGATCACAATGGTAAAGATGTTCAGATTGGGTACATAAAGATTGGGAGACTGGGTAGCAAAAGATACAGATAAAAAAGATTTATAAACACCATACAACAGATTGGCAGCACATATAAGAAAACAGCAATGATCACAATGGTAAAGATGTTCAAATTGGGAACATAAAGGTTGGGAGATTGGGTAGCAATTGATACAGTGTAATTTTAAGGCAAAAAGTGAAAAACTATGAACATGAAATTAGGTACTTTTTAGTATTGATTTTGAATGATGTAAAAGTTGGACAGCTTTTCAATTCAGTAGGGAGTGAGTTCCATAAACTGGGTCCCTTTATTTGCATAGAGTGTTTACACAGAATAAGTTTAACTCTGGGGATATCAAAGAGATATTTATTTCTGGTGTGGTGATAATGGGTCCTATTACATCTGTCCAGGAAGAGTTTCAGACAAGGATTTGCATTTAAGAACAGGGTTTTGTAAATGTAGTTGACACAAGAGAATTTGTGGAGTGAGATTATGTTTAGCATGTTTAGGGAGTTAAACAAGGGGGCTGTGTGTTGTCTGAAAGCAGAATTTGATATTATTCTGATAGCAGATTTTTGCTGGGTGATGATGGACTTGAGGTGGTTTGCAGTGGTTGAACCCCATGCACAGATACCATAGTTGAGATAGGGATAGATTAGTGCATAATATAGAGAGATGAGAGCAGAGTTAGGAACACAATATCTGATTTTGGAGAGTATAACAACTGTTTTAGAGACTTTCTTAGTTATGTGTTGTATGTGGGTACTGAAGTTGAGTCTCTTGTCTAGGAATATGCCAAGAAACTTTCCATCATTTTTATTGTTAATGTTTACATTGTCAATCTGAAGCTGAATTGCATTTGTAGATTTGCTTCCAAATAGGATGTAGTAGGTCTTTTCTATGTTAAGTGTTAGTTTGTTGGTTGATATCCATAAGTGGACTTTTTTTAGTTCATTATTAACAACATCATTTAGTGTATGTGGGTTGGGGTTGGAGTAGATGAGGGTAGTATCATCAGCAAAGAAAATAGGTTTCAGAATGTTAGAGACATTACGCAGATCATTAATGTATATAAGAAATAGAAGAGGTCCCAAGATGCTGCCCTGTGGCACTCCAACGGTTATTGGTAGAATGGGAGAGATTATATTATTGATGGCTACACATTGGTGTCTATCACTAAGATAGGATTGGATACAGTCCAGTGCATGGACTCGGATTCCATAATGATGGAGTTTACATAAGAGGTAATCGTGATTAACAGTATCAAAGGCCTTTCTCAGGTCAATGAAGAGTCCAATTGGAAACTCATTTTTGTCAAGGGCTGAGTAAATTATATCAAGGAGACTAATAATTGCATCGTTGGTACTCTTTTGAGAGCGGAAGCCAAACTGACAGGGGCTAAGAATGTCGAATTTTACGAGATAGGAGTAGAGCTGTTTGTAGATAATTTTTTCAAATATTTTTGATAGTATGGGTAGGTTCGATATTGGTCTATAGTTGTTTATGTCTGCCGGATTACCTCCTTTATGAACTGGCGTTACTCGTGCTTTTTTAAGGATATCAGGGAAGGTTTAATTAAACCTTAACATAATCTATTAAATTCATTCGCCATTTCTAAGTCAGATGACGGTGTAAGGCCATCCATAGAGAGTGTTATCTGGTTGTGGGAGTGTTGTTTAGTTCCCAGGATGTTAGAGATGGTATTCCATGTGCTTTTCATGTTGCCTTTTGCTTCTTTGAATCTAATCTCATAATATGAAAGTTTTGCTTTTCTTATGATACTGGTAAGCACTGATGAGTACCTTTTAACTACTTCCTTTGAAACTAGGCCACTCCTAAATTTCTTTTCGTATTCATGTTTTTTGTTGATTGATTTAATTATGCCACTTGTGAGCCACGGGTTATTTTTTCTTTTATCAGTTACTTGTTTGGTAAGGAGGGGACAGTGAGTGTTGTAGAGGCTTAGAGTTTTGGAGAGAAAGAGGTTAGTTGATGAATTTATATCCTGTGAATTATTAAATTCAGATTCCCAGTTAATATTGTGAAGTGCATTAGAGAGATTGCCTAAAGCTGATTCACTATGTAGCCTGAATGAAAGTTTTTTGGTTTCTGGTGGTGATGTGTCAATGTTTGCTATGAGGAAGGTAGGATAGTGGTCAGTTGTTCTGTCATAAATTACCCCAGATGTAAAGGGAGCTGTTATATCAGTCCATAGGTGATCCAGGGTAGTGGCAGATGTTTGAGTGACTCGGGTGGGCTTGGTGATTTTGGGGATTAGCATACAGGAGTGCATGCTGTTACGGAAATAGTCAACTTGAGGGTTGTTTTGAAGACCCAGGTCAATATTGAAATCACCTCCCAGAATGATGTGATTTTTGTTGAGATTGTTATTTATGATAAGATTCCTTACATTGTCAGAGAATAAAGCTATGTTGGTATTAGGAAATCTATAGATGGCACCGATAGTCAGGGAGGATTTAAGGGATTTACTGGAGAACTTGGCAAAGGTATATTCACAATAGTCATCTCTATCACTAATAACACTATTGCAAATGAAGGTATCTTTGTAATATATTGCTGTACCGCCACCTTTTTTATTAGGCCTGCAGTTATGAATGGCTTTATAACCAGCTAAATTGTAGAGTTGGGTATAGTCATTACTTAGCCAAGTTTCTGTTAAAATGATGAAAGATAATTTAGTACCTAGTGCTGTAAGTAGTACATTTATATCATCCAAATGTTTACCAAGTGACCTAACATTTTGGTTGTAAACTGATAAGCAGGTGCTATTTAGGAGTTAGTTTTTTTGCAAGATTTGCTGTGTAATACCTGCAATAATGATGATCAATGTGCTGATTTGTGTGGATATGGGACAGAAGATTTCGAGCAGGATCAATATCCGTAAGCATATAGATAAGATAATGTCACGATACAATAAGATAAGCAATTACAGGAACAGATGAAAACTAAATATGATAAAACAGATAAAAACTAAATCTCATGACACATCACCACCAGAAACCAAAAAACTTTCATTCAGGCTACATAGTGAATCAGCTTTAGGTAATCTCTCTAATGCACTCCACAATATTAACTGGGAATCTGAATTTAATAATTCACAGGATATAAACTCATCAACTAACCTCTTTCTCTCCAAAACTCTAAGCCTCTACAACACTCACTGTCCCCTCCTTACCAAACAAGTAACTGATAAAAGAAAAAATAACCCGTGGCTCACAAGTGGCATAATTAAATCAATCAACAAAAAACATGAATACGAAAAGAAATTTAGGAGTGGCCTAGTTTCAATGGAAGTAGTTAAAAGGTACTCGTCAGTGCTTACCAGTATCATAAAGAAAAGCAAAACTTTCATATTATGAGACTAGATTCAAAGAAGCAAAAGGCAACATGAAAAGCACATGGAATACCATCTCTAACATCCTGGGAGCTAAACAACACTCCCAAAACCAGATAACACTCTCTAAGGATGGCCTTACACCGTCATCTGACTTAGAAATGGCGAATGAATTTAATAGCTTCTTTTCATCAATTGGTGCTAACCTTGCAAGTAAAATCCCACAGACTCAGACACATATCAACACATATCTCTCAGGCAGCTATCCAAACTCTCTTCTCCTCTCACCAGTCAGCCCGTCAGATGTTGTGTCCATCATACACTCACTAAAAACCAAAGCTGGGAACATCAGTGAAATCCCATCCATTGTATACAAGAGCGCCTCCCATGCCCTTGCGCCACCTATAGCTCTGCTGTTCAACAAATCCCTTGAGTGTCATACCTTCCCTGATATCCTTAAAAAAGCAAGAGTAACGCCAGTTCATAAAGGAGGTAATCCGTCAGACATAAACAACTATAGACCAATATCGAACCTACCCATACTATCAAAAATATTTGAAAAAATTATCTACAAACAGCTCTACTCCTATCTCGTAAAATTCGACATTCTTAGCCCCTGTCAGTTTGGATTCCGCTCTCAAAAGAGTTCCAACGATGCAATTATTAGTCTCCTTGATATAATTTACTCAGCTCTTGACAAAAATGAGTTTCCAATTGGACTCTTCATTGACCTGAGAAAGGCCTTTGATACTGTTAATCACGATTACCTCTTAAGTAAACTCCATCATTATGGAATCCGAGGCCATGCACTGGACTATATCCAATCCTATCTTAGTGATAGACACCAATGTGTAGCCATCAATAATATAATCTCTCCCATTCTACCAATAACTGTTGGAGTGCCACAGGGCAGCATCTAGGGACCTCTTCTTTTTCTTATATACATTAATGATCTGCCTAATGTCTCTAACATTCTGAAATCTATTTTGTTTGCTGATGATACTACCCTCATCTACTCCAACCCCTGCCCACATACACTAAATGGTGTTGTTAATAATGAACTAAAAAAAGTCCACTTATGGATGTCAACCAACAAACTAACACTTAAACATAGAAAAGACCTACTACATCCTATTTGGAAGCAAATCTACAAATGCAATTCAGCTTCAGATTGACAATGTAAACATTAGCAATAAAAATGATGGAAAGTTTCTTGGCATATTCCTAGACAAGAGACTCAACTTCAGTACCCACATACAACACATAACTAAGAAAGTCTCTAAAACAGTTGGTATACTCTCCAAAATCAGATATTATGTTCCTAACTCTGCTCTCATCTCTCTATATTATGCACTAATCTATCCCTATCTCAACTATGGTATCTGTGCATGGGGTTCAACCACTGCAAACCACCTCAAGTCCATCATCATCCAGCAAAAATCTGCTATCAGAATAATATCAAATTCTGCTTTCAGACAACACACAGCCCCCTTGTTTAACTCCCTAAACATGCTAAACATAATCTCACTCCACAAATTCTCTTGTGTCAACTACATTTACAAAACCCTGTTCTTAAATGCAAATCCTTGTCTGAAACTCTTCTTGGACAGATGTAATGGGACCCATTATCACCACACCAGAAAAAAATATCTCTTTGATATCCCCAGAGTTAAACTTAATCTGTGTAAACACTCTATGCAAATAAAGGGACCCAGTTTATGGAACTCACTCCCTACTGAATTGAAAAGCTGTCCAACTTTTACATCATTCAAAATCAATACTAAAAAGTACCTAATTTCATGTTCATAGTTTTTCACTTTTTGCCTTAAAATTGCACTGTATCAATTGCTACCCAATATCCCAACCTTTATGTTCCCAATTTGAACATCTTTACCATTGTGATCATTGCTGTTTTCTTATATGTGCTGTCAATCTGTTGTTTGGTGTTTATAAATCTTGTTTATCTGTATCTTTTGCTACCCAGTCTCCCAATCTTTATGTACCCAATCTGAACATCTTTACCATTATGATCATTGCTGTCTTATATGTGCTGCCAATCTGCTGTTTGGTGTCTATTAACCTTGTTTAAATTACTAATCAAGCTGTCAATGTATTTAATCAGAGCTTTAATATAACAATGTGCTTTAATATACCTACTTATCTCTCTCATCTCATTTTTCTCTTGTAATGTATCTTTATCATTTATCAATTCTGATTGAAATTACCTACTTAAAATTATCTGCTAGATTAAGGACCTGCCCGAAACGCTGTGCGTACTGGTGGCTTTACAAGAATGTAAATACTGTACTATCCAATGTATTCTCACAAACCCAATGTACCTTCTTGTATATATATAAATAAATAAATAAATAAATAAATAAATCTGCTGTTAAATAGAAAGTAATTATAGCAAAACACAACAATATAATAATATAACAATTCAATAAGAGCTTACAAAGTATTGAGTCTGCTAAAATTAGAGAATAATTATGGCAAAACACAACAATAAATGCAAGTAAACAAAAAAATTGAAACAATTAGAGGTAGAATAAAGGTCACTAGATAGCCATGGAGGATACACAAGTTTGGTGGAGAGAACAAAAAATCAGGATCAGGATCCCATAGGATCATCATGAGCAGCTGCCAAAACTCTTCCTCTATAGCAGGTCTGCAACATAACCTGGTGGACTACCTCCCACTCATTTGACAAGGGAGCACTCTGTGGTCTCCATTTTCTCATCAAAATCCGATCACTGTAGTAGTACCCAGTTGCTGCGTCTACAATTTCCTCCTTAGAGGTGGCTAACTCATGGCATTCTGCAAGACTGGGGTCAGCTTTCTGTAACTCACTCAAGGAGGCATCTAGGCCTTGGTCAGATGCCATTGCCCGAGGCTCAACAGTGTTCTCCTTAACCTCCTCACTACTCTCAGTAGGCGGCGGTGGCAGGCTCTCCACAATGTCCTCGGCCATCATCGTCATCGAGTCGAGCCATGAATGTGTCCGCAAGGTCCACTTGGCTTTCACCACTCGGAAAGTTCCTCGTGTCCTCGGGATTTACCACCTTGACAAGCACAGGGCTGCCCTTACATTTAAGTCCCATAGACTTGGTCACCGTGCACGCAGGGTACACAACATTATCCTCTGCGGTGGGTGGATCCAGGGAAACCTTAGGGGTAGGCAACATAATAGGCAGTCTGGAGTCCCCTACCTTATCCCCTGCTAAATCATTACCCAATTTGACATCAACATTAGGGAAAGGTAGGTACGAAGTGACTCTGACTGTACAAACACCCTTGTGGAAATCAGATTCCAGGGTAACCTTACGGATGGGTACTGCTTGAGTATTACTAGTGACACCCTCAACCAGTACTACCTCTCTAGTGTCGAGAGTGTTGGCACCTTGCAGGGCACTCTCTAAAATTAAAGTCTGATTGGCACCGGTGTCTCGGAAGATCACCACGTCCTTTCAGGAAGAACCCTCAGACAAAAGTAGTCCCCCTCTTGATAAGAATGGGGTAAGCAGGTCCAACCACTGTGGGTTGTAGGTCTTTCTCCCTAACCCTTCCGAAGGCCTCAAGCCCTGCGTCACAACTAGAGCATTGGGTCTTTTTTCCAGGTACAGTTGCCAACAACGGCTCATAACGTGGTTGGGACGTTTACAGTGACCACAGATACGTCGGGGAGAAGAGACATTACTAACAGAATTACCCTTCGGTTTACTCTTAGGTGTCGTGGGGCTAGACAATTTAACAGAGTTAGTTATGTCTGAAACAGAAGGTGCAATAGTTAAAGGGTTAGAATGAGCTGGTCTGGACTGGCTGTGAGTATAAGTTTTGCTACTCTGTGGGGTATAATTATTTTTACTGGGCCTTTTGCCCGCCAACTGGTAGTTTTCTGCCATCTTGGCCAAATCCCCTATTTTAGAATCTACCTCTATCCTTCCTCTAATGTATTTTGCTACATTCTCTAGCATATTATCTATAAAATGTTCCATTAAAACTACATTCTTCAGTGCCTCATATGTTTCAGCTTTAGCCGAGCGAATCCATTTATCAAACAATCTAATTTGATCATTAGCAAATTCAGTGAGCGGTTGGTTGTGAGTAGGCCTAAGGTTGCAATAAGCTTGGCGGTGAGCTTCAGAAGTAATTTCATATGCCCTTAAAATTCGCTCCCTGACTTTATCATATTCAAAACACTCGTCGTCAGGCATGTTTATAAAAATATCTTGTGCTTTACCCCTAAGACGCCCCTGCAAGATTTTCACCCACTCTTCCCTTGGCCAGTTCATGGACATGGCTAGTCTCTGAAAATGGTTGAAGAATCTTTCAGGGTCTGACTCTGAAAATTCAGGTAAGTTATGCTTTTTATCAGAATGCCTGGGGTTTGAGTCCCCAGTAGGTGGTGGTACCATTCTTGCCGCCTTATTTTTGAGCCTTTGCTCTTCCACTTTAGCATTTTGTTCTGCTACTCTGGCCTCTGGCTCTGCCAGTCTTAACTTGGCTAGTGTTAATTCTAACTCTATATTTCTACTAGTTACACTTTCCCCTGAACTGGGCTTGCATAAAATTGTATCACTTGGCACTAGTTCTTGGTCTATACAATGCTGTAAAATTTCATTCACCAAGGTCCACTTTTTATCAGTGTCGTTTAACTCGAGCCCAAATTCCTTGTCTAACAATACTAAATTTGCTTTGGTGAGCTTCTTAATCTCTACCACTGAAGGATCCTTTGCCAGTTCCAGCATTTTAGATGCCATCATTAATAAATTTAGCTCCTAGCAAAGGAAAAAATTAAAAAATAAAAATTGGAAAAAAAAAAAAAATTGCATGGCCCCTAACACAAGGCCACACTTACCTCAATCGTGAAGGAATCCAGCTGGGTGTCCAGTCCGTGCAAGAATATCCTTTGCTAGATGAGCTGGACCCTAGGCTAACACACAACCGTTCTGCGGAAAACAAGAATTTTTAGTTTTGGCACTCAAAAATCTAATTTTTTACAATTATAAAGTTCCTCCTGGTCAGGCCAACCACTTGTTATAAATGGTGAGTTGTTCTATGGGGGATCTAGTATTAATTTAGTGTAGGGTCAGTAGTTAGCATTAAGAGGTATCAAGTATGGGAGATCTAAAAGTCCCGGCCCCCAATAAACATAGAAGAGTAAACATATAGTGGCTTATTACTGCAATTGTCAACCTAGAGGTAGATCATAGATCTCCTACACAGGAAGAATGGATACTCCTTTAAACTAACTTACCTATTTATTAACAACCCTTAACAACCCCTTGAAGAACAGTGTCGGGACCAAAGAGCCAAAGCTCAACCCCCGCAAGCACAATTAGGTGAGTACCCCCCATATACATTCACACCAATAACAATAATTACTTTACCACACTATCTTACGTTAAAAGCCTTGGTCCACATAAGCAGGATACAAGGTTTACACTGAGAACAAGCTAGGGTAAAGTACTACTAGTGAAGAACCTGAAGCTTGAAGCAGCTTAGGGTAGTGAGACCACGTGGTACCCTAACACAACACTAAGGGGGTACCCAAAACACTGGCAAATACTACCCCAGGTCTACACCAATCTTACAATCCCAGAGTAGGCACACTAAATTGCACAATACTTAACTTAGTAAACTAGACACAGAAATAGGTAAGGAAGAGTAGTAGGAAAAAGGAGAAGAGGTTCTTTCCACCACGGCGCCAGCACAGAGAAGGCCGCATCTAGCGTCCCGTCCAGGGCTCCCGAGTTGTTGTGGTGCCGGGAAGAGCCTAATTGATCATGCAGCTATACACATTAAAAATCTTCACCGATGTGCAATATTGTTTACTTTACTCGTTCTAAGGATAGTTAATAATTACTACAATATTATACTTAATCCACAACAAGCTCAAGAGTCTGAATGCTTTGTGAGCAACAAGATTCGTCCTACGTTTGGCAAGGAAGATACGAACAGATACACGTCGGCAAGCGTGTCAAATATAAGGTAGTTTATTTAGCTCAATTTGACCTCTGGTTTCCAATTGAGGAACCCAGGGTCGTAACAGGTCCAATGTAGAAAGAGAACGCAGACGACATTACAAAAGGAGGAAGAAATTAACGGAAATGCTTAAGCAGACACCACTCTCCATACGAAGAAGAAATAATTTAAACAGGGAGATTGAAGAAATTGAAAAGAGACTTAAGCATTCCTATCACATTGAAGAAAGGCAACTAGAACAGAAAGCAATTCAAGAAATAAAGAAAAACCCAAAATATTTCTTCACATATGCTAAATCAAAGCGAAATCCACTGCCAGTATTGGACCTATTCGTATTAGTGAAGGTTCATACACTGAGGATGTCAAAGAAATTATTGAAATCCTAAAAAAGCAGTATGAGGACATGTTTAGCACTCCGATACTCAGCATGAAAGTGCAAGATTCGGACAATTTCTTTATGAATGATACTCAAACACCTGTAAATATAACTGATATCAACACGAGCGTGGCAGATTTTGAAAGAGAAATTGACAATATGCCCATGCATTCCGTCCCAGGTCCAGACTCATGGAATTCATTATTTATAAAGAAATGCAAAGTTCCAGTAGCGCAGGCACTCAGTATAGTGTGGAGGAAGAGCTTGGACACGGGGGAGATACCAGATGCGTTTAAAGCAGCAGACATTGCCCCTCTACACAAGGGTAGTAGCATAGAATTGGCAAAGAATTATAGACCAGTTGCACTAACGTCCCACATAATAAAAGTATTTGAGAGAGTGATCAGGAGTCAGGTCACTTGATTCATGGAAACGAATGACCTCCACAATCCAGGCCAACATGTATTTAGAACAAGAAGATCATGCCTCTCACAGCTACTTGACCACTATGACAAAATCACTGAGGCATTAGAGGAAAAACATAATGCAGATGTCGTATACACAGATTTTGCAAAGGCATTTGACAGATGTGACCATGGAGTGATTGCACACAAAATGAGGTCAATGGGGATTCGTGGTAAAGTAGGACGCTGGATACACAATTTCCTGTCAAACAGAACACAAAGAGTAACAGTCAATCAAGTAAAATCGAGTCCGAGCGCAGTTAAAAGCTCTGTACCTCAAGGTACAGTCCTTGCACCACTGCTGTTCCTTATTCTCATATTAGATATAGACAAAAACACAAGTCACAGCTTCGTGTCATCCTTTGCAGATGATACAAAAATCAGCATGAAAATTACCTCTGCTGAAGACATTGATAAACTACAAACAGATATTAACAAAGTTTTCGATTGGGCAGCAGAAAATAACATGATGTTTAACGGTGATAAATTCCAGGTACTAAGATTCGGCAAAAATGAGGATCTGAAACATAATACATTGTACAAAACACAATCGAATCTGCCCATAGTAGGAAAACAGCATGTCAAGGATTTGGGAATAATGATGTCCGACGACCTAACGTTTAGGGAGCATAACCAAGCAAGTATTGCGTCAGCCGGAAAAATGATAGGATGGATTACGAGACCTTCAAGTCCAGAGATCCCATCACAATGGTTGTACTCTTCAAACCTCTTGTGTTGTCCCGTCTTGAGTACTGCTCAGTACTCACTTCCCCCTTCAGAGCAGGAGAGATTGCTGAAATTGAGGGAATACAGAGAACATATACGGCACGCATAGACAAGATAAAGCACCTAAATTATTGGGATTGTCTCAAAGCTCTCCAAATGTACTTACTAGAAAGAAGACGAGAGAGATACCAAATAATATACTCATGAAAAATACTGGAGGGACAGGTCCCAAATCTGCGCAGTAAAATAACAACGTACTGGAGTGAACGACATGAAAGAAAATGCAGAATAGAACCAATGAAGAGCAGAGGTGCCATGGGCACAATCAGAGAACACTGCATGAACATCAGAGGTCCGTGGTTGTTCAACGTCCTACCAGCGAGCAACAGAAATATTACAGGAACAACCGGGGACATCTTCAAGAGGAAACTAAATTGTTTTCTTCAAGGAGTGCCGGACCAACCGGGCTGTGGTGGGTATGTGGGCCTGCGGGCCGCTCCAAGCAACAGCCTGGTGGACGAAACCCTCACAAGTCAAGCCTGGCCTCGGGCCGGGTTTGGGGAGTAGGAGAACTCCCAGAACCCCATCAACCAGGTATTGAACCGAGTATGGAGGAGCAGAGTAGCACCGGTAAGGTGTCTGGTACTATAGAGGAGCAGAGTAGCACCGGTAAGGTGTCTGGTACTATAGAGGAGCAGAGTAGCACCGGTAAGGTGTCTGGTACTAAAGAGGAACAGAGTAGCACCGGTAAGGTGTCTGGTACTAAAGAGGAGCAGAGTAGCACCGGTAAGATGGCTGGTACTAAAGAGGAGCAGAGTAGCACTGGTAAGATGGCTGGTACTATAGAGGAGCAGAGTAGCACCGGTAAGATGGCTGGTACTATAGAGGAGCAGAGTAGCACCGGTAAGATGGCTGGTACTATAGAGGAGCAGAGTAGCACCGGTAAGATGGCTGGTGCTATAGAGGAGCAGAGTAGCACCGGTAAGGTGTCTGGTACTATAGAGGAGCAGAGTAGCACTGGTAAGGTGTCTGGTACTATATAGGAGCAGAGTAGCACCGGTAAGATGGCTGGTACTATAGAGGAGCAGAGTAGCACCGGTAAGATGGCTGGTACTATAGAGGAGCAGAGTAGCACCGGTAAGATGGCTGGTACTATACAGGAGCAGAGGAGCACCGGTAAGGTGTCTGGTACTATAGAGGAGCAGAGTAGCACCGGTAAGGTGTCTGGTACTATAGAGGAGCAGAGTAGCACCGGTAAGATGGCTGGTACTATAGAGGAGTAGAGTAGCGTCGGTAAGATGGCTGGTACTATAGAGGAGCAGAGTAGCACCGGTAAGATGGCTGGTACTATAGAGGAGCAGAGTAGCACCGGTAAGATGGCTGGTACTATAGAGGAGTAGAGTAGCACCGGTAAGATGGCTGGTACTATAGAGGAGCAGAGTAGCACCGGTAAGATGGCTGGTACTATAGAGGAGCAGAGTAGCACCGGTAAGATGGCTGGTACTATAGAGGAGCAGAGTAGCACCGGTAAGATGGCTGGTACTATAGAGGAGCAGAGTAGCGCCGGTAAGATGGCTGGTACTATAGAGGAGCAGAGTAGCTCCGGTAAGATGGCTGGTACTATAGAGGAGCAGAGTAGCGCCGGTAAGATGGCTGGTACTATAGAGGAGCAGAGTAGCTCCGGTAAGATGGCTGGTACTATAGAGGAGCAGAGTAGCACTGGTAAGATGGCTGGTACTATAGAGGAGCAGAGTAGCACTGGTAAGATGGCTGGTACTATAGAGGAGCAGAGTAGCACTGGTAAGATGGCTGGTACTATAGAGGAGCAGAGTAGCGTCGGTAAGATGGCTGGTACTATAGAGGAGCAGAGTAGCGTCGGTAAGATGGCTGGTACTATAGAGGAGCAGAGTAGCGTCGGTAAGATGGCTGGTACTATAGAGGAGCAGAGTAGTACCGGTAAGGTGTCTGGTACTATAGAGGAGCAGAGTAGCGTCGGTAAGATGGCTGGTACTATAGAGGAGCAGAGTAGCACCGGTAAGGTGTCTGGTACTATAGAGGAGCAGAGTAGCACTGGTAAGATGGCTGGTACTATAGAGGAGCAGAGTAGCACCGGTAAGATGGCTGGTACTATAGAGGAGCAGAGTAGCGTCGGTAAGATGGCTGGTACTATAGAGGAGCAGAGTAGCGTCGGTAAGGTGTCTGGTACTATAGAGGAGCAGAGTAGCACTGGTAAGATGGCTGGTACTATAGAGGAGCAGAGTAGCGTCGGTAAGATGGCTGGTACTATAGAGGAGCAGAGTAGCGTCGGTAAGATGGCTGGTACTATAGAGGAGCAGAGTAGCGTCGGTAAGATGGCTGGTACTATAGAGGAGCAGAGTAGTACCGGTAAGATGGCTGGTACTATAGAGGAGCAGAGTAGCACTGGTAAGATGGCTGGTACTATAGAGGAGCAGAGTAGCGTCGGTAAGATGGCTGGTACTATAGAGGAGCAGAGTAGTACCGGTAAGATGGCTGGTACTATAGAGGAGCAGAGTAGCACTGGTAAGATGGCTGGTACTATAGAGGAGCAGAGTAGCACTGGTAAGATGGCTGGGAAAGTCATTCACACGATTGTGAATAATTTGTGTTGAAAATCATTTGAACTGAACCGAATACAAAGAAGGAAGAAGACCTCGCGTCAATGCTAGAGGAACGTTGTGTTGTCTACAGTATTACTTGAGGTTTATACCTCCTCAACCTCACTACTAATACCTGGTGGCCACTCGCTCTTGGTGTGGGCCTTAACTTGCCTACTGGTGGTAATGAAGAAGTAATTACGTGAGGTACTTGTGAAGAATACGACAGTGTAAATTACGGTGTAGTGAGTTAAGAGTGGTAGATGGAATTTTTAAATTAATTTTCATAATAAAAGTAGCAAATGAACCGTTGGCATGGTGACGCGCTGGCCCCTGTGTGTGTGACGAGAGAATCCTAATAGTATTATATCTACCAATTACACGTGCCGACTCATACACCACCCTTCTATATTTCATATGCACATATGGCATGTGGCATTTATGTATCGTACATGTGTGTTATCTGTGTGGAAAGTATCTACAATTTTGTTACACACCTGTATGTAATGTGTTTTGTCTATACCACCTGTACAGGTGATCGCCTGCGGTCACAAGTGTGTGTAGTTGTGATGTTATCTTCTTCCTACTGTGCCTTGTTCAGGGAGGCTATCTATCGTCTACCTCTGTCTGTTGGGCATGAATATGAAACCACTGCACATGAGAAGTCCGGTAGTACAGTCAAGTTCGTTCTCGACTCACAATTGAAAATTACGGGTTCGAAACCCGGGCGGCAGAGAAATGGTAGGGCGCGTTTCCTGTCACCTGATGCACCTTTCCCCTCAGCAGTAAATATGTACCCAGGAGTTAGTCAGCTTATTATGGGGTTGCCTCCTGGGCGGGGTCAGTAATACGTCCCTGGGGAGTACCTTAGGTATAAGCCTAACACGCACTGAATATATAGCCTGGCTTCCTGTCCCACGGTACAATAAATTATTAATAACATGTCAGCTTTGTTGCACAAGATATTTACAATTATTATGTAAATATGTTTGCTTGATTATTTAATGAATTCCCTCCCATCTGATTAAAACTCTATTTGCTTAGCTCTATGTGCTCTATATTATTATGTGCTTAGTTCTCGTGCTCTATATTATTATGTGCTTAGCTCTATGTACACTATATTATGTGCTTAGCTCTATGTGCTCTATATTATTACAGAGCACATAGAGCTAAGCACATAGAGTTTTATGTGCATATAAGCATAACTTATTGTTTAACTCTATGGGCTCTATATTACTATGTACTTGGCTCTATGTGCTCTATATAATGTGCTTAGCTCTATATGCTCTATATTATGTGCTTAGCTCTATATTATGTACGTAGCTCTATGTGCTCTATATTATGTGCTTAGCCCTATATTATGTACGTAGATCTATGTGCTCTATATTATTATGAGCTTAGTTTTAAGTGATCTATGATACTATGTGCTTAGCTCTATGTGCTCTATATTACAGTTAACACAGTAATTAGTCAATACGATTATGAAAGTGAATTATCCAGTGTTAAAGGAGGACATTCTTTGTGAGAACAGTTATTATTCAGTTCAACTTTCACATGTTCGTCGGGTTGATTGTGATCTGCTCCACGTTATATAAGGTCAATTAAAGCCCTAACCGTGTATATTGCGATTTTTCTTATTAAATAAATTAATGTTAAACAAACACACGCATACTTCTGAGTCTTTCTCTCTACAAATAAATTATTCGGTTTAAATATCCTACACATGTATTATAATGAGCGTATATTTTATGTGAGAAATTTATAGGTATACAACCCTGTCCAACCAATTAGCCTGCACAGTATAACGACGGTCTCGCTTCCTGCAGGTCGGTGTTCAATCCCCGACCTTCCATGCGTGTGGGAAGCCACCATTCCTTTCTCTGTCCGATCCTAAATCTTTATCCTCATATCCATTCCAAGTCCTATATAGTCCTTAAGGGTTACCACTCTCTCCTGATAATTATCTTAACTTACCTATGGATACCTAATAAGAGGATAAGGTCCAATTATAATGGATCCTCTCACAGACTAGGCTGCAAGAACCTAATAAAGTTGATACTCTTTGTAAGCAATAAGTAAATAAAAACATGTTGGACGGAGGTTTGGGCTATCAGATAAGATTATAAAAATATAATTAAATGACAGTTGAAGACAACAGATGGGTGCAAACAGGAACAAGCAAATCTATTGTTTATTACTACAAAATGTTTGAAACAAATCACTTGTTGGGAGCAAGTAACAAAATCAGGATACTAAGAGAAGTTTCCACAGTTCATATATATAACTTGGTCTAAATATCTCTGGACGTTTATCATTGTATAGTGAGTAACGTGAAGGGACGCAAAATACATCAATAAATCATATATTATGCCAAAATTGTGCCATTTGTAGATAAATCTAAATTTATCTATAAATCTGAATTAATAAATAATGCTGCGAAGACTAAAATCATTAATATCAACTCTTCTATTATTCTGTAAAGGTCACACACTGAAAATAATTTTAAGTTAAGTATTACTAATTTAAGACTGAAAAACACTGAAAATAATTTATATATTACTAAACGAGTTACCTTCAGTGTAGTATAATTCATAGACTCGCAGTACAAGTGGTTTAATACTAGTTACAATTATCATTAATTATGAGGCGTGCACATAACTACTGAGACGTGCACATAACTATGAGGCGTGCACATAACTATGAGGCGTGCACATAACTATGAGGTGTGCACATAACTATGAGGCGTGCACATAACTATGAGGCGTGCACATAACTATGAGACGTGCACATAACTATGAGGCGTTGTTACGGCCCTACTGGGATGCAACCGGGTTCTTCTCTGATGGTAGTAGAGTTTGGGAATCCGGCCCCAAGTTAGTAGAGGCTTTCAAGGGGTGAGCCCTGTAACGCAAGTTAAAACAATAGGGGAGGTACACAAATACTCCAGTTTTCTGATATATGTATATTCTCTGATATATATTCCTTTATACCCTTTATATATATATATATATATATATATATATATATATATATATATATATATATATATATATATATATATATATATATATATATTAGTATATTTTGGTAGCAGTCTTTCCTGTAGACATATATTATTAAATATGACCGAAAAAGTAAGATTAATAATTCTAACACGAATTTTCTCAATCTTTCGTATATTTCGCTTCACTGTTGGAGGTAAATCAAAAATAAATTCTCCAAAATTAATTTATATATCTAGTCTGACGCGACACGAGCGCGTTTCGTAAAACTTATTACATTTTCAAAGACTTTAGTTCACAAATACACAACTGAATAGAACTTACGCATCTCCGATTTTATAACTACATTTGACTGAGGTGGAAGGGGTGATGTGGCATTAACACAAGACAGAACAAGATGTGGTATTAATAGGGTATTAATTTCATCAACACAAGACAGAACAAGAGTATTAATAGGGTATTAATTTCATCAACACAAGACAGAACACGAAACAATGGATATTGAATAGAAGTGTTTGTAGAAAGCCTATTGGTCCATATTTCTTGATGCTTCTATATTGGAGCGGAGTCTTGAGGTGGGTAGAATATAGTTGTGCAATAATTGGCTGTTGATTGCTGGTGTTGACTTCTTGATGTGTAGTGCCTCGCAAACGTCAAGCCGCCTGCTGTCGCTGTATCTATCGATGATTTCTGTGTTGTTTACTAGGATTTCTCTGGCGATGGTTTGGTTGTGGGAAGAGATTATATGTTCCTTAATGGAGCCCTGTTGCTTATGCATCGTTAAACGCCTAGAAAGAGATGTTGTTGTCTTGCCTATATACTGGGTTTTTTGGAGCTTACAGTCCCCAAGAGGGCATTTGAAGGCATAGACGACGTTAGTCTCTTTTAAAGCGTTCTGTTTTGTGTCTGGAGAGTTTCTCATGAGTAGGCTGGCCGTTTTTCTGGTTTTATAGTAAATCGTCAGTTGTATCCTCTGATTTTTGTCTGTAGGGATAACGTTTCTATTAACAATATCTTTCAGGACCCTTTCCTCCGTTTTATGAGATGTGGAAAAGAAGTTCCTGTAAAATAGTCTAATAGGGGGTATAGGTGTTGTGTTAGTTGTCTCTTCAGAGGTTGCATGGCTTTTCACTTTCCTTCTTATGATGTCTTCGACAAAACCATTGGAGAAGCCGTTATTGACTAGGACCTGCCTTACCCTACAGAGTTCTTCATCGACTTGCTTCCATTCTGAGCTGTGGCTGAGAGCACGGTCGACATATGCGTTAACAACACTCCTCTTGTACCTGTCAGGGCAGTCGCTGTTGGCATTTAGGCACATTCCTATGTTTGTTTCCTTAGTGTAGACTGCAGTGTGGAAACCTCCGCCCTTTTCCATGACTGTTACATCTAGAAAGGGCAGCTTCCCATCCTTTTCCATCTCGTAAGTGAAACGCAACACGGAACTCTGCTCAAATGCCTCCATCAGCTCCTGCAGATGTCTGACATCAGGTACCTGTGTAAAAATGTCGTCAACATACCTGCAGTATATGGCCGGTTTCAAGTTCATGTCGACTAAGACTTTTTGCTCGATGGTACCCATGTAGAAGTTTGCAAACAGGACACCTAGGGGAGAACCCATGGCGACCCCATCTACTTGCTTATACATGTGCCCATCCGGGCTCAAGAAGGGTGCCTCTTTAGTACAAGCTTGGAGTAGTTTCCTCAGAATATTTTCTGGTATGTCAAGAGGAGTACAGGCTGGATCACGATACACTCTGTCGGCTATCATTCCGATTGTCTCGTCCACAGGTACGTTGGTAAACAGCGATTCTACGTCCAACGAGGCTCTTATCCCTGTGGCCCGTGTGCCCCGCAGTAAGTCAACAAATTCCTTTGGAGACTTCAGGCTGAAGGCGCAAGGAACATAAGGAGTCAGCAGGCCGTTGAGTCGCTTCGCCAGTCTGTACGTGGGTGTGGGTATCTGGCTAATGATTGGCCGAAGTGGGTTTCCAGGCTTGTGCGTCTTGACATTTCCATACGCATATCCAGGTTTATATTCCCCAATGATCTTTGGCAGGTGGAGTCCGGATTTCTTGGCGTTCACAGTTTCAATCAGTTTGTTGACCTTTGCTTTTAATTCGGCTGTAGTGTCCTTCGTTACCCTTTGGAACTTAGTTTGGTCAGATAGTATGATGTTCATTTTCGCCAGATATTCGTCTTTTTTAAGAATGACATATATTGGCGACTTGTCACCTCTCCTGACAACTATCTCCTTGTTCTCACGAAGGCTTTTAGCTGCCGCTTTAAGCTCGGGGGACAATATGGTGCTTCTGTAGTTGCCTCGATTCTTTCCTCCTTCTGCAATAAGTCCTGCTTGTTAGGTATCTTTGGTAGTAACCTTCTTTTGTGTCTCGAGGTCGAATATGTCGTCCAACAGAATTTCCAACTCTACTTTCCGGGCCATCTCACTCGGTCTGGACATAACATGACAGTTTATGCCCAGATTTAGGAGAGTGACTTGGTCCTCAGTGAGGTTAATTCCTGCAAGGTTCAGGAAGCCATCTCTTGGTCGTGGAATTGCCATAGGTCCTCCATATAATGTTGTTAGTTTCTTGATAATCCTTGTTTCAGTGCTGAGGTGATGTTGGTCTGTGAGGATGTCGAGGTGTTGTTCAATGCGGGTACGGATACTATCGTCGATGTTGCTATTTCTCCACTCATCAAGAAACTAACAACATTATATGTAGTGCCCTCATGGCTCTCGGGTCCTTTAATCTGGTTCATCCAGTAGTTGTCGAGATCCAACATTGGCTGTTTCTTGTTCACAGTAAATTTTAGTTGGTGGAGTTTTGTTGGGTTCCCAGCCATATTGGTGTGTCTTTAAATGAGTGTGCAGATGCTGCCGCCAAGAAAGCTGTCCGCTCTTGTCCCATCTCTCGTAAAGGTATTCCAAATTCTGACTTTTACCCGGTTATCCATTCCTCCATCCTTACCCATTGGCAGGCTTCTTGGTTGTCTGTTACTAGTAACAAACTACGTACTCTTAAATGTTGTGTTTCCTCGTGGCCGTCCTCCTACCACCGTAACCGGCGATGGGAAACACCTCTGGCGAGGATGCGTATTGGCCATACTCACTTAATCCACGGTCACTTGATGGAGCGGCGCCCTGCTCCTTATTGTTCAAATTGCATTGTCCCTCTTGCGGTCGTGCATGTCCTTCTTGAATGTCCTGACTTCCAGGACGAGCGTGTCTTGCTTTCCGACCGCCCCTCACGGTCACCTGTCCCTCAATAGAATTCTTGGTGACTCGGATACTTTTGATATCGTTCGCCTTATGCGTTTTTGTTCTCGTATTGGCATCCCTGGTGATATTTAGCGCCCTCTAATTATTCCGCACATTTGATGGTGCTACATAGCCTTCCCGGTTTGGTGCCTTCTTTTGATAATTACTTACTTATTTTCTTGATGTGAGGTGGTTGTTCTGTTGTGTTTTTGTCTTCTTAATGGGGGTTCGCGGATTGGAATTGTCTTGTCTTCTTAGTGAGAGGTGGTAGTTTGAAACTGGTTATGTGTTGTTAGTGAGAGGTCATAGTTGGATGATGTTTTGTCATGTTAGTGAATTGCAGAGGTTTTGGTGAACGTTTCACTTTATAGTGCATAAGGGTGGTTTAATTAAATTTTTGTCATTTTAGTGAGTGGTGAGACTTTAGTGGGTTTTATTTTGATAGCAAGGGACTCTTTTTTTATTACAAGTGATGAGTGATAGTTTGTGTTTGGTTTTGCCTTATTCGTAACTAGCTGTACCCGACCACGTGTTGCTGTGGCTCAGCAGCACATGTGTATTGCTGAGCCACAGCCCTCCCCTTCTCCTCCTGTCCTCCCAACATTCTCCCCCTCCCTCTCATCCTCCCAACTATTCCCCACTCTACTGCCTCTTATCCTCCCTACCATTTCCCACTCTCCCTCCCCTGTACCTTCGTCCTCCCAACAGCTTCATTCCCTCGTCCTCCCCAGAATTCCCCCTCCCCCGTCCCCTAGTCCTCTCCATCATTCCCCACTCCCCCATCCCCTTGTCCTCCCAACCATTCTTCATCCCCTCGTCCTTCCCACCATCCCCGATCCCCTCTTCCTCCCCAGTCCCTCGTCCTCCCCACCATTTCCCCCTACCCCATCATCTCATCCTCACAACCATCCCTTCATCCTCACAACCATCCCCCACTCCCGTCCCCTTGTCCTCTCCACCCCATACCCTCGTCCCCACCATCCCCCACTCCCTCGTCCGCCTCACCATTACCCCCTCTCCCGTCCCATCATCCTCCCAACCATCTCCCACTCCTCTCCCCTCGCCCTCCCTATCATTCCCCACTCCCTCGTTCTATGCATTCTCAAATAATCTGATGTCCCCATCAGAAAAATGAGAACATCAAATGATCTGATGTTCCCTTTACTTCAAAATAAGAAGAACAGTTAAACAAATTATGTGAAAAAATGAAAAAATACAAAATTAAACTATAATCATGAAATGAATAGTATGGTAAACAACACAGCTCAATTGCAAGTCTAAGTCTGTCAAAGTCACACAAAATAATTAAACCAAATGAAAATAAATCGAAATCTATGAAAATTATATTTATCAATGCAATTGGAAACATTGAATTGGAATCGTAACATATTTAGTATAGAGTATATTGCTTTTACATCCAATAGATGGCGCTGTTTTTTAAGCACGTTTTTACCTGTCACAGGTATGGCATCCATATAGTAGGTATATAAAAACACAGGCATATTCGAATGGAACACTGTGTCAAAATTTCAAAGCAATCGGTGAAGAACTTTCAGAGATAACGATTTTGAACAAATGAACATTTACATTTTTATTTATATAGAATGGTGGTGTTTGGATGGGATCATGTCTTGTTAATAAGTAATGGATTTATTGTATTCTTGTTAGTAAAAGATGGTGGTTGTGTAAGGTTTTGTCAATGAGGTTTTGTGATATTAGAATGTACCTTTGTTTATTGTGAGGCTTGGAGGCTTCGGTATGCTTTTGATTTGTTAATGTATTGTTTGTGATTACATATGATGCTGTTAAAAATGTTGTTTGTTTCATTTTAGGAATGGATAATCTGTGGTCAAATATTAGGCATTGTGCATTTGATCTATCTTAAATACAACTTCAATTTTAAATAATCAAAACAACGATAATTGGGAATCCTGACATGATTCTTTCATGCATGATGTGTCTGAACAAGTAAATCTAATTTGATAATGATCACATTCTTCCAAGGTGTACTTCACTTAAATATTTTAAATCAGTTATTCACAGTTTGCTAACACTAAATAAAAAATACTGTTCTGCTAAGATATATCATTATTAAACATTGTCAAAAAACAATCACTGACAAACCTCTCCCCAAAAGACCTCCGCCTCAGCATCACCTTGCATTTCTGATTAGTGTATTTTATCAAAATAGAAATCTTCCACTATATTGCTACTTCTATTCCTTGATGCTTTTTTAATTCCAAACTAAATACATTTTTCTTGTTTTGTTACGATTACGTTTCTTAACATTATTGTATTAATTTTAAAACTATTGTGTAATGCACAATTTTGTTTTTGTGAGGGGAAAACATGTTTGTTTGAAAAACTGTGTTTTTCATGTGAGGGAAATCTTTAAAACCTCTTTACCGATTGCTTTGACATTTTGACACAACGTTGCATTGGAAAAGGCGCGTGTTTTTATATATCTACTATATACAGGCCTCACCTGTGACAAGAAAAACCATTTTTTTTAAACAACACCATCTGTTGGACATAAGAGCAACACATGGTATAATCTCTGAAAGTTCTTCACCGATTGCTTTGACATTTTGACACAACGTTCCATTCGAATATGCCTGTGTTTTTATATGCCTACTATATAGATGCCACACCTGTAACAGGTAAAAAGATGTTTTCTTTTTTAAAACAGCGCCATCTGTTGCACGTCAGAGCAACACACACTAAATACATTATGATTCCATTTCAATGTTTCCAATTTCATTGATTAAATGAATTTTCATAAATTTCGATTTATTTTCATTTTAATTTAATTATTTTGTGTGACATTGCATTGGAATTGAGCTGTGTTGTTTACTGTTCTGTTCATTTCGTGAGGATAGTTTTTTGTTTGTTTTTTCATTTGTTTTCATATCCTTTTTTAACTGTTCTTCTTATTCTGTAGTGATGGGAACATCAGATCATTTGATGTTCCCTTTTTTCTGATGGGAACATCAGATAATTTGGGAACGCATAGGACGAGGGAGTGGGGAATGGTGGGGAGGGAAAGGGGACAGGAGTGGGAGATGGTTGGAGGATGAGGGGAGGGGGTAATGGTGAGGAGGATGGGGGAGTGGGTGATTGTGGGGACGAGGCGACGGGGGAATGGAGAATGGTGGGGAGGACGATGGGACCGGGAAGTGGGAGATGGTGGGGAGGACGAGGGGATGGGTGAGTGGGGAATGGTGGGGTGGATGAAGGGATAGGTGAGTTGGGGATGGTGGGGAAGATGAGGGGACAGGGAAGGGGGGAATGGTTGAGGAAGAGGGGACAGGGGAATGTGGAATGGTTGGGAGGACAAGGGGACGGGGGAGGGAGGAATGATGGAGAGGATGAGGGGCTGGAGGAGTGAGGATGGTGGGGAGGACGAGGGGATGGGTGAGTGGGGAATGGTTGGGAGGACGAAGGGATGGGGGAGGGAGGAATGGTTGGGAGGAAGAGGGGATGAGGGAGTGGGGGATAGTGGGGTGGACGAGGGGATGGGAGAGGGGGGAATAATGGGGAGGACGAGGAGACGGAGGAGGATGGAATGGTGGGGACGACGAGGGGTCGGAGGAGTGGGGATGGTGGGGACGACGAGGGGTCGGAGGAGTGGGATGGTGTAACAAAACAGTTACAAAACGTTGTATCAAAATAGGTGGTTGGGTTGTATATTTCATTTCATGAAGATCGGCTACACCATAACTATATTTTATAGTTATGAAACTATTTCTGTGTCTCCCGTTAGTGGGCAGACAACCTTAGTCCTCAGATAAATGTTTATGTATATGTTCTACAGGCACAAGTTACTGGCACAGAGCGTCGAGAGGCTGCGCACCGACGGCCTTAACTCCCTCGTCTATTCCGTCATCACCACCACCCGCTACCCACTCTACACCAACATTTTAGCGCACATCAGCCCCAGCGCTCCTAATATCTTCACCACTGTCAAGTCCACCACTGTCAGCAACCCCCATCCCCACCCTACATAAGATTACAGTCATTAAAGAGAAGAACTTGATGAATAAAATAATAAGAAAAGGTCAAGGCAACAGAAATGTCCAATGTTGGAAAGACTGACCAACCATACCAAGTTCACTCCAATAATTACTTCCCGGTGGAAATATATAAGGTTTTCCGAGTTAGGGTTCAGGCTGAATAACAGTATTGTGACAGATAATATAAAATATTTGCTGAAAAAGAAATACAAATGTAATATTCATTGTTTTGTGAATGACATATAATCAATAAATGCAAATTGACAGTTGAACAATGTCACTCGTCATCTTCTATATCGTGATATTAACCATATGTTATATTTTACTTGTATAAATACAACAATTACACTTAAGCTTTCAATCAATTTGTTGTTTTCAAGATGCAGGTTTTTTCATCTTGCATCAGAGGTAATATGAATGTTGCACAGATATTGCAGACATAATACTTATTGCCACACTGACGAACGTTTCTTTAAATGTTTTCAAGCTAAAATTCATCATGTGTATTTTTTAGCGTGTTGTTGTGGGGTATATTGGTCCCTAATTTGGATTCTCACAAGCCTCTTGTTGAGGGATATACTGGTCCCTAGTTTGGGTTCAAAGCGAGTTGTAGTGGGACATATTGGTTCCAAGTTTGGGGGTCTAAAAAGTATGTTATTGTGGGACATACTGGCCCCAAGTTTTGGGTTTTACAAGCGTTTAACGTGGTTAAGTTGTACTCAAGGTGACGTTATCTAATTTTAAAATCCCTAAGAACCATAAATTGTTACATCTGGGTGTGGGTGAGGAGGCTACTAGGGGTTCAGGGGAAAGAAGGTCAGTCCGTCTGCCTCATGTAACTCACTAGAGAATGTTGGTCCCAAAGATGAGGACCACGTCAAGCCCAACACCCCAGGTCTATGCTCCCACCACCTGGGTGCCACTGATCGCCTTGTGAGCCCTTCCGTCAACCACGGGGAAACTGCTACAGTATTTCCTGCCTTGCCCCACAGAGGAGCGAGGGAAAACTCAGATTTATATTCAACAGCACTTTCTCTGAGTCTTGCCCGCCGTAACAAGAGTTCACAAGTCCCTCTTACACACCTGTGTTTCTCAATTATCCAATAAGGTCGGCAACTGGGTACCCAGTTGCTGGGGTGCATCTCTGCACCCCAGCAATGCAGTTCAGTGGTTACACTCTATTTTGCCTGATAGCGAAAGTGTTGCTACTCCTACAGTATTACAACAGGACTGCCAGCCTAGGATACATTTCCATAGATGTCTGTGTTGCTCTGACTATGCCAGCCACTAGGACATTTTCATATAAAATCTCATTTTTCGAATGCAGAGGTTATGATATCACTCGTGTATGCTCGTAGAGATATATGGAGGTGCACTCAAACACGTCAGGAAAATTATACGAAATTTACTAACGAAAAAGCTACACACACACACTATATATATATAATCTTCACTTGTGGTTTATGCAAGTATAGGCTTATAAGCTGGACATGAGTTCTCTCACATTGACAGTGGCTTGACGAAAAATGCAGACTAACCTCACACTCATCTGGTGCCCTCGGGAGGTGGAGATATTTGGGATGTATATATATATATCTCGAAGTCTCTACTTCTTTTGTAGGGTCTGATGGTGTAGTGGGTTAAAGCATACTAGTTATGGCAGCTACTGGAAGGTAGTTGTGCTTTCTGGGTTCGAGTCCCACTGGTGGGTGTTGTCCAAAGATTGTTAATCTTCACTTGTGATTTATGCAAGTATAGGCTTATAAGCTGGACACGAGTTCTCTCACATTGACAGTGGCTTGACGAAAAATGCAGACTTACCTCACACTCATCTGGTGCCCTCGGGAGGTGGACTAGATATATTAGACTAGAAATATATATATATATATATTAGACTAGAAATAAAAATGAATTTTGGAGAATTGATTTTTGATTTACCTCCAACAGTGAAAAGAAATGTACGAAAGATTGAGAAAATTCGTGTTAGAATTATTAATCTTACTTTTTCGGTCATATTTAATAATATATGTCTACAGGAAAGACTGCTACCAAAATATACTAATATTAAAACGCACGACCCAGCAGCAAGGAATCAAGCCTTCACGATAAAATATCACCAGGATCTGATTCGTGATCAGATATACAAGGCAGAGAATGAAATCAAAGACAACAAAACGCACCTACTTCATGCTACAAACGAGTGGAGAAATAGCAACATCGACGAAAGTATCCGTACCCGCATTGAACAACACCTCGACATCCTCACAGACCAACATCACCTCAGCACTGAAACAAGGATTATCAAGAAACTAACAACATTATATGGAGGACCTATGGCAATTCCACGACCAAGAGATGGCTTCCTGAACCTTGCAGGAATTAACCTCACTGAGGACCAAGTCACTCTCCTAAATCTGGGCATAAACTGTCATGTTATGTCCAGACCGAGTGAGATGGCCCGGAAAGTAGAGTTGGAAATTCTGTTGGACGACATATTCGACCTCGAGACACAAAAGAAGGTCACTACCAAAGATACCTTACAAGCAGAACTTATTGCAGAAGGAGGAAAGAATCGAGGCAATTACAGAAGCACCATGCTGTCCCCCGAGCTCAAAGCGGCAGCTAAAAGCCTTCGTGAGAACAAGGAGATAGTTGTCAGGAGAGGTGACAAGTCGCCAATATATGTCATTCTTAAAAAAGACGAATATCTGGCGAAAATGAACATCATACTCTCTGACCAAACTAAGTTCCAAAGGGTAACGAAGGACACTACAGCCGAATTAAAAGCAAAGGTCAACAAACTGATCGAAACTGTGAACGCCAAGAAATCCGGACTCCACCTGCCAAAGATCATTGGGGAATATAAACCTGGATATGCGTATGGAAATGTCAAGACACACAAGCCTGGAAACCCACTTCGGCCAATCATTAGCCAGATACCCACACCCACGTACAGACTGGCGAAGCGACTCAACGGCCTGCTGACTCCTTATGTTCCTTGCGACTTCAGCCTGAAGTCTCCAAAGGAATTTGTTGACTTACTGCGGGGCACACGGGTCACAGGGATAAGAGCCTCGTTGGACGTAGAATCGCTGTTTACCAACGTACCTGTGGACGAGACAATCGGGATGATAGCCGACAGAGTGTATCGTGATCCAGCCTGTACTCCTCTTGACATACCAGAAAATATTCTGAGGAAACTACTCCAAGCTTGAACTAAAGAGGCACCCTTCTTGAGCCCGGATGGGCACATGTATAAGCAAGTAGATGGGGTCGCCATGGGTTCTCCCCTAGGTGTCCTGTTTGCAAACTTCTACATGGGTACCATCGAGCAAAAAGTCTTAGTCGACATGAACTTGAAACCGGCTATATACTGCAGGTATGTTGACGACATTTTTACACAGGTACCTGATGTCAGACATCTGCAGGAGCTGAAGGAGGCATTTGAGCAGAGTTCCGTGTTGCGTTTCACTTACGAGATGGAAAAGGATGGGAAGCTGCCCTTTCTAGATGTAACAGTCATGGAAAAGAGCGGAGGTTTCCACACTGCAGTCTACACTAAGGAAACGAACATAGGAATGTGCCTAAATGCCAACAGCGACTGCCCAGACAGGTACAAAAGGAGTGTTGTTAACACATATGTCGACCGTGCTCTAAGCCACAGCTCAGAATGGAAGCAATTCGACGAAGAACTCTGTAGGGTAAGGCAGGTCCTAGTCAACAACGGCTTCTCCAATGGTTTCGTCGAAGACATCATAAGAAGGAAAGTGAAACCCAGTGCAATCTCTGAAGAGACAACTAACACAACACCTATACCCCCTATTAGACTATTTTACAGGAACTTCTTTTCCACAGCTCATAAAACAGAGGAAAGGGTCCTGAAAGATATTGTTAATAGAAACGTTATCCCTACAGACAAAAATCAGAGGATACAACTGACGATTTACTATAAAACCAGAAAAACGGCCAGCCTACTCATGAGAAACTCTCCAGACACAAAGCAGAACGCTTTAAAAGAGACCAACGTCGTCTATGCCTTCAAATGCCCACTTGGGGACTGTAAGCTCCAAAAAACCCAGTATATAGGCAAGACAACAACATCTCTTTCTAGGCGTTTAACGATGCATAAGCAACAGGGCTCCATTAAGGAACATATAATCTCTTCCCACAACCAAACCATCGCCAGAGAAATCCTAGTAAACAACACAGAAATCATCGATAGATATAGCGATAGCAGGCGGCTTGACGTTTGCGAGGCACTACACATTAAGAAGTCAACACCAGCAATCAACAGCCAATTAATGCACAACTATATTCTACCCACCTCAAGACTCCGCTCCAATATAGAAGCATCAAGAAATATGGACCAATAGGCTTTCTACAATCACTTCCATTTCAATACCCATTGTTTCGTGTTCTGTCTTGTGTTGATGAAATTAATGCCCTATTAATGCCATCTCTTGTTCTGTCTTGTGTTGATGAAATTAATACCCTATTAATGCCACCTCACTCAAATGTAGATATAAACAAAATCGGAGATGCGTAAGTTCTATTCAGTTGTGTATTTGTAAACTAAAGTCTTTGAAAATGTGATAAGTTTTACGAAACGCGCTCGTGTCGCGTCAGACTAGAAATAAAAATGAATTTTGGAGAATTGATTTTTGAATTACCTCCAACAGTGAAAAGAAATGTACGAAAGATTGAGAAAATTCGTGTTAGAATTATTAATCTTACTTTTTCGGTCATATTTAATAATATATGTCTACAGGAAAGACTGCTACCAAAATATACTAATATATATATATATATATATATATATATATATATATATATATATATATATATATATATATATATATATATATATATATATATATATATATATATATAGATATATATATATATATATGTTTCATTGAATATGACCGCATATTCTGTATTTATTATTATCTGGTTTAGGGCTTCTATCCCTCTAACTATTTTCTTAGCATCAGGGCTTAATTGAAATAGGAGTTCTCCAAAACTCATTTTCGTACTTTTAAGGTGAAGAAAAGAAGTGATTTACTATAGAGTGTATTACACTTATTTGTATAATTTGCACGACGTTTCGAACCTCCATGGATCATTCTCAAGTGAACAGATCTTACAATACTAGTTGATTTTATACCCGCATTAGGTCAGGTGATAATACAATGAAGGTGAAAACATGGGGGGATACATAAGGGATAAACATAGGGGCTGCAGAAGGCTTATTGGCCCATACGAGGCATCTCCTATCTAAACACAAAGATTAATCCAGTGTAATTGGCCTGTTATGTTGGACATTGTCTTCTGTGTTGGCATCGATATGTTCTTGTCTTGTCCTTACTCTCATGGTGGGTAGAGTAAATAGTTCCGTGATTTGGGTGTTCATGGTAGGTCGCTCTATTCTTATGTGAATTGCCTCAAGAATTTGTAATCTTCTTGAATCTTGGGTTTTGTCTATTATGCAAGTATTCTTGTTCAACATTTCTCTTGTTAGAGTAATGTCATGGGCTTGTCTCATGTGATTCCTAGGGCCACCAGATTGAAGATGGCATGTCAAACGCCTCGTCAGCTTGGTCGACGTCATACCTATGTACTTACATTGAAGGTTACATCCTTCGTGGGGGCAAGTGTACATGTATACAACGCTTGACTGCTGTAGAGGGTTCTCCGTCGGCTTCGGGCTGTTTTTGATAAGGAGTTCGGAAGTCTTCTTGGTTTTGTAGAATATTATCAGGTTTATGTTTTGGTTAGGAGTAGTGCTTTTTACTCCTTTACGGATTATTTCTTTCATTATTCTTTCCTCTTTTATATGTTCACTGTGCATGGTTGATTTGTAATATAATTTTATTGGGGGTGTTGTGGTTTCTGTTCTAGGTTCTGAATTATACCAACGGTCCAAGTGTCTTCTTATAGCAGCGTTTATTTCCGCGTTGCTATATCCGTTGTTCACCAATACCTGAGTTACTCTTTCAAACTCTCTACTCACGTTGCTCCATTCAGAGCAGTGGCTAAGCGCTCGACGAATATAAGCATTGAGAACACTGGCTTTGTATCTTTGGGGGCACTCACTTCTACCGTTCAGGCATAATCCTATGTTGGTGGGCTTGGTATATACGTTGGTGCTTAAAGAGGTTCCTGTTTTTGTTATTAGTACATCCAAGAATGGCAGACTGTTATTTTCACTATTTTCATGTGTAAATCGGAGTACTGACTCTCTCTCTAGGTGTCTTTTTAGGTCAATTAGTTCATCTGAGTCTTTTACTATTACGAATATGTCATCTACATAACGGCAGTATACAGTTGGTTTTTGTCTGCTACTGAAGACCCTATCTTCGATGGTTCCCATATAAAAATTAGCAAATAAAACCAACTGTATACTGCCGTTATGTAGATGACATATTCGTAATAGTAAAAGACTCAGATGAACTAATTGACCTAAAAAGACACCTAGAGAGAGAGTCAGTACTCCGATTTACACATGAAAATAGTGAAAATAACAGTCTGCCATTCTTGGATGTACTAATAACAAAAACAGGAACCTTTAAGCACTAACGTATATACCAAGCCCACCAATATAGGATTATGCCTGAACGGTAGAAGTGAGTGCCCCCAAAGATACAAAGCCAGTGTTCTCAATGCTTATATTCGTCGAGCGCTTACCCACTGCTCTGAATGGAGCAACGTGAGTAGAGAGTTTGAAAGAGTAACTCAGGTATTGGTGAACAACGGATATAGCAACGCGGAAATAAACGCTGCTATAAGAAGACACTTGGACCGTTGGTATAATTCAGAACCTAGAACAGAAACCACAACACCCCCAATAAAATTATATTACAAATCAACCATGCACAGTGAACATATAAAAGAGGAAAGAATAATGAAAGAAATAATCCGTAAAGGAGTAAAAAGCACTACTCCTAACCAAAACATAAACCTGATAATATTCTACAAAACCAAGAAGACTTCCGAACTCCTTATCAAAAACAGCCCGAAGCCGACGGAGAACCCTCTACAGCAGTCAAGCGTTGTATACATGTACACTTGTCCCCACGAAGGATGTAACCTTCAATGTAAGTACATAGGTATGACGTCGACCAAGCTGACGAGGCGTTTGACATGCCATCTTCAATCTGGTGCCCCTAGGAATCACATGAGACAAGCCCATGACATTACTCTAACAAGAGAAATGTTGAACAAGAATACTTGCATTATAGACAAAACCCAAGATTCAAGAAGATTACAAATTCTTGAGGCAATTCACATAAGAATAGAGCGACCTACCATGAACACGCAAATCACGGAACTATTTACTCTACCCACCATGAGAGTAAGGACAAGACAAGAACATATCGATGCCAACACAGAAGACAATGTCCAACATAACAGGCCAATTACACTGGATTAATCTTTGTGTTTAGATAGGAGATGCCTCGTATGGGCCAATAAGCCTTCTGCAGCCCCTATGTTTATCCCTTATGTATCCCCCATGTTTTCACCTTCATTGTATTATCACCTGACCTAATGCGGGTATAAAATCAACTAGTATTGTAAGATCTGTTCACTTGAGAATGAACCATGGAGGTTCGAAACGTCGTGCAAATTATACAAATAAGTGTATTACACTCTATAGTAAATCACTTCTTTTCTTCACCTTAAAAGTACGAAAATGAGTTTTGGAGAACTCCTATTTCAATTAAGCCCTGATGCTAAGAAAATAGTTAGAGGGATAGAAGCCCTAAACCAGAAAATAATAAATACAGAATATGCGGTCATATTCAATGAAACATGTTTGAAAGAAAACCTGCTGCCAGTATACACCAATATATATATATATATATATATATATATATATATATATATATATATATATATATATATATATATATATATATATATATATATATATATATATATATACATATATATATATATATATATATATATATATATATATATATATATATATATATATATATATATATATATATATATATATATATTGGGAGCATGATTTCTCTACAAAGAAACCAATATATATATATATTTGTATATAATGCAGGTGTTGGAGAAATTGAATTTTAATAATCAATTGTAATCTTGGGTGCAGGTGCGATAGAAAAGTCTACACACATGCTATACAAGTGTGCAGCATTCAGTCTCAAATCAGCCAGCACTGAAGACAGGTCTTCAAGCCCACATCTCCAGGTATGCCTCCACTTTTACATGAAACTTAATGATATATAATTATAAAGGAAAATTTTGCTTTCTTTGTGACTTTATCTTGTTTTTTTCTGTGACAATGAATGAGCCTAGCAACCAGCAATGTTGTCACTCACAGTGAATGAGCCTGGCAGCCAGCTATGTTGTCACTCACAGTGAATGAGCCTGGCAGCCAGCAATGTTGTCACTCACAGTGAATGAGCCTGGCAGCCAGCAATGTTGTCACTCACAGTGAATGAGCCTGGCAGCCAGCAATGTTGTCACTCACAGTGAATGAGCCTGGCAGCCAGCTATGTTGTCACTCACAGTGAATGAGCCTGGCAGCCAGCAATGTTGTCACTCACAGTGAATGAGCCTGGCAGCCAGCAATGTTGTCACTCACAGTGAATGAGCCTGGCAGCCAGCAATGTTGTCACTCACAGTGAATGAGCCTGGCAGCCAGCTATGTTGTCACTCACAGTGAATGAGCCTGGCAGCCAGCAATGTTGTCACTCACAGTGAATGAGCCTGGCAGCCAGCTATGTTGTCACTCACAGTGAATCATCCTGGCACCCAGCAATGTTGTCACTCACAGTGAATCATCCTGGCAGCCAGCTATGTTGTCACTCACAGTGAATCATCCTGGCACCCAGCAATGTTGTCACTCACAGTGAATCATCCTGGCAGCCATCAATGTTGTCACTCACAGTGAATCATCCTGGCAGTCAGTAATGTTGTCACACACAGTGAATGAGCCTGGCAGCCAGCAATGTTGTCACTCACAGTGAATGAGCCTGGCAGCCAGCAATGTTGTCACACACAGTGAATGAGCCTGGCAGCCAGCAATGTTGTCACTCACAGTGAATGAGCCTGGCAGCCAGCAATGTTGTCACTCACAGTGAATGAGCCTGGCAGCCAGCAATGTTGTCACACACAGTGAATGAGCCTGGCAGTCAGCTATGTTGTCACTCACAGTGAATCATCCTGGCAGCCAGCAATGTTGTCACTCACAGTGAATGAGCCTGGCAACCAGCAATGTTGTCACTCACAGTGAATCATCCTGGCAGCCAGCAATGTTGTCACTCACAGTGAATGAGCCTGGCAACCAGCAATGTTGTCACTCACAGTGAATGAGCCTGGCAGCCAGCAATGTTGTCACACACAGTGAATGAGCCTGGCAGCCAGCATTGTTGTCACTCACAGTGAATGAGCCTGGCAGCCAGCAATGTTGTCACTCACAGTGAATGAGCCTGGCAGCCAGCAATGTTGTCACTCACAGTGAATCAGCCTGGCAGCCAGCAATGTTGTCACTCACAGTGAATCAGCCTGGCAGCCAGCAATGTTGTCACTCACAGTGAATCAGCCTGACATCCTGGCTCAAGTCCACACAGGCACGCTGATGGCAATGTCCCCAAATGGCTCCGATAATAGCAAGAGTCACCAACAGCACTATTACACATTTATTTTTTATTTTTACATGCGTGCATGCGTATAAATACAATAAAACGAGAACAAAACAAACAGAACACAAACACAAATTACAAAATCACAAAAGTACAATATTACAAAATTACAAATACACGAAATACCGGCCTGAAGAGCTGACAACAAAATCAACAAGAAACACAAACGCAACACAACCAGTACAGACATAACAGTACAAAACATGAGCGGTAACATTAGCTAGACAAAACATTAGGGTAACACTTGCTAGACACGCAAGCATGCGTATAAATACAATAAACCGAGAACAAACCAAGTCAGAACATAAATCACAAAGTACAAAGCACATAAAATACTGGCCTGAAGGGACGACAAAAAAAAACAAAACATAATGTAAGATAGTACAAAAAGAACAGTACAATACATATCTTTCATTTTTAAGTGTACAGGCAAGCATGTGTACAAGTACAATACAACGAGAACAGACAAACAGAGCACAAAATCACAAATTACAAAGTCAGAAAAGCACAAAAGTACAAATTATCAAATATACAAAACCCCGGCCTGAAGGTCCTACAACAAAAACAACAATAAGCACATCAGTACAATTACAAAGTACCCAAACCCGCACCCAACAACCCAACCATTGAAGCACAACACAAAACAAGCCTACTGGCCCCGGAAACCACACGGAGAGGCTCAAATACATAACTACAGTAATAATAAATAAAACACAAAAATGAACACAGAAACAAAAGGAAAATAACAGTGGCAATACATGACAATTGGAACAAAAAGAAGCAGGGCCACACAAGCAGCCCGAAGGGCAGCAACTACTACACAACAAGCACGGAGTATGCAAGAGCCTGGAAAACAAACCTGGCCAACCCACACTCCCACATACGCACGCACACACACGCACGCAACCGCACCGAACATCCACGCACACAATCGGACACAACATCACAACACATAGCACACAAAAAATCACTTGAAAGGAGGATACACCTCAATACGAGTCGAATATTTCAAAGGAAACTCATGAAGAGGATATTTCTGCTTATAGTCCCCCATATTAAATACTCCAAGTCGGTAGGACAACGATTCCCCGTGCTTCAGGGAGGGGGTTCATAAACTCAGGAATCACCAAATCAGGCGGAAGCAGCAGCTCCCGGAGCTGGGCAGCAGTAGTCGCATAACGAGGTAAGGTAGAGCGAACCACCCCCTTCCTGGAACCAGAAGACATGGAAGAAGCGGATGTAGGCCACCGAGACGGCCCCACCACCGGATGCACAGGAGAAGATGAAGGCCACCGAGACGGGAACACCACACCTGACACCGCAGGAGATGCAGAAGATACGGCCGGAGACGGGAGAAGCGGCAAAACCACAGCCTATGAAACGGGGCGAAGCTGGGGGGCATGGAACCCCCAGAGCAAGCAGCCTTTTCAACACCATCACCAGGTCACCACGCTAACCAGCAGAAGGAACCGCCCCCCCCACGCAGAATAGGAACCATCCGACGCAGGCAACACACCGGAAGTAGTAGTGTGCACCACTACTACTTCCCTTCTGGTGCACCACACCAGAAGGGAAGTCCGAAACACCGACACTGGCAGCCACAGGCACATGGACCTCCGCCACCACCAAAGAATGCTACGCAACCGGAACCACACCACCGTCGCTGGAAGACCCACCATCGTCGAATTCTCCCACATCAGCCCAAGCAGAAGATCGCCGGGAACGCTTGGGCATCGGCAGCACATCATCAGAGCCAGATGTCGACCCAGAGACCCGGTCAACACAAGCCAGGCGAACCGACGCTCTCCGCAGGACGGCAGTATCCTCAACCACACGGCGAACCAGGTGAAGCACAGTAGGAGGTCCCACAGCCACCCCAGCATAGCCTGGGCACACGGCGAGGGCGCAGTGACAGGTACCACAGTTGAAGAACAGGAAGACGAGGGAGCCGGAAGAACCATGGGAGCATCCGGGACAGCATGAACACCCGACGGTGACACAACCTCCTGAGAAGAGGCAACAGCAACAGGAGGCACAACAGGCAACACAACCTCCGGAGGAGGGGGCGACAGCAACAGGAGGTGAATCAGGCAACACACGGGGCACGGCAACAGTTAAAGAGTCGTCCACATCCACCGAATCCTCCTCCACAGGGAGCCGCAGGAAGTCCACCTCATGGAAGAGGTTGACGACTGCGACGGCAGGTGCAGAACACCCAGCAGCCTGATGGCCCAAGAGGCCACAACGATAACATGGACGGGGCTGGTGGGCATAACGCACCCTAACGTAACAACCCAGAAGCTTCACTTGAGACGGAATGTCTGCCCGCAACCTCATTCCCAGGGTGAGAATGTTTGACCGCACATCCCCTAAGCGGATCCGAGGAGAGCAGGTGCAACCGCACACTGACAACCGCTCCAAACTGGCCGAAATAACGCCTCAGCAGCCCTTCCGGGAATTCCAGGGGCACCCCATGCACGCTAACATACATGATAGCACCACTGCGATCGGAGACAGTCACAGTGCCTGCACCTTCTGGCAGGGGCAAGGTCCACCCCTCATAACGACGTAAAACTGCCCGATACACCTCCGTTGTTAACTTGACAACCACCCTACGGGCAGTCACCAACTCAATGCCATAAACAGGGGTCCCCCACAGGGACCCGCAGCATGTCACACAGAACTAACCCCACCTCAGAATAGCCCGCTCCATCAGAAAACTCGAGGCCTACAGACTGGGCACACACAACAGGGAGGGGGGTTGAGGGGGTCCCCCATGGTGCCAACATGCCAACTGCACCCTCCCACACGCAACTCCAGGTAGCAACTCAGTGAATGAGCCTGGCAGCCAGCAATGTTGTCACTCACAGTGAATGAGCCTGACATCCAGGCTCAAGTCCAAAACAGGCACGCTAATAACAATGTCCCCAAATGGCTCCGATAATAACATGAGTCATCAACAACACAATTACACATATAACTATCATGAAAACACTATGATGAACTGATCCACACCAATAATAGTCCTCCTTACATACTGGTAAGATGTAAATAGAGAGATATATACAATCTCCTGAGAGCACACACTATGTGCATTACCCCATACAGTACCCAGAGACCAGTGAGGCTGACACCTCGGCCAACTCACAGTACCAACACTGCACATAATATAAACTCCACACAAACAGAACAGAAAACATACCAGAAATGCTTATGTATATTATACGACACAGGAACATACGCAAATCATCACTACACAAAACATAATATTATACATATATTCACAAATCAGAATAAAGAACAACCAACCACCACCTGAGGTGATAACTCTGACACAGACACACAGGCAGGGGAAGGGAAGGGGGAAGGGGGGGGGGGTAATGACGATAGCAGCACCGGCTGATGCCTGTAATTAACAATCACTAACAACACATCATAATATAACAAAAATATACAAAAGAACATACATTCAGTATCATGCATGTGTGTATATAATGACATTACAGTATAAATAGGCCAAAATGTATATGGTAATAATGGTAATGAAGGTACATTTGACAATTAATGTATGACCACAGCGTATCCCATCTTAACTGGCTATGCTGTGTCATGACATCCCTTCATCGCTAAGAAAATGTGTTCTGCAGAGTGAACATATTTTGGTAGCTGACATGGACATCAACAAAGAGTATAGCAACCAGCAAAACATAATACTATGTGGGAACCGACCTGTGAGATTTATATTTATTTAATTTATATGAATTTATATTTACATTAATTTATATACTTCGATAGCAATTTGTATAATGTTAAGTGGACTGTATTTCTGCAATAATCTCTTAATCTCACAAATCGATCCTCTACACATTAGGGGGGGTTATTAAATTAATATATATGCAGCCAATCAAACTACAGTAACTACATACATTGAAAAGGTTCCTTATCTTATAGTACAGCAGGTTAGTCCACCAGGTATAACTAGGGTGTAGACACCAAATTATCCTCTTTGAGGTAGCTTCCGTCACCCAGTAACTGGTGCACAAAATCTTGCATCCTCGTCTTGACCTGTCAAAAGTGCGCTAGCTGTGAAGCCAGAATCCTATATATGACAAGCTATATCAGAGAAAACACTATACAGTACATGGAACAATAAAGACCTGGCTTAATTACCTTTAGTTTGAGGCTTCCATGTGCTCTAACCGGACCACCCTATATAATGACATTAATGGCCATAAATGAAGATACATGGGTTTCGGAAAGAACACTTAACTTGAATTTGTAGACAGCGTGTTGATAATGGTACACTTCTGGTTTCCATAACACAACGTCCAAGTAAAATTAACAGGAGCCGAATTTGCTCCCGTGTGAGCCTCTGGTCTAGTATAAACAACAATGGCTCCCTCCTCCCTCACTCTGACGCCTAGCTTACATTGTCCACATGTCAGAAAGTGATAGAAGGGTCACATTTACTCTACTTTAATATTGATAATTAAGTTAATTTATATAAGATGTTTTTATGATGGTAAAGTCCAAAGACTAATGTATTTAAGAATAATTCCCACCATAATAGGTGGAGAATATAATAGTATGTGGTGATGATATCCCGTTTTCTTTAGACGGTAATTCCACTACAAGTTACGTTTTCTATGGGTTAACTTGTTGGTACAATACAGCTATTATCTGTATGATTATTAAATGGTGTCGGATTTTCCGACATACTATATAATATAATAAACCACCAGAAAAAGTACTCAAAATCATAAATGTAGAGAAATAGAACGAACAACGATGATACATTGAGCAAGGGATGCATAAGAATACATTGAACAATAAAATTCAACAATAATGGTACACATCTACGGTATTAAAACACTCTACTCCGGTTAGTCTGGCACTGATTACTGCCATAGGTAATATTAACAAAAGCACAGACATGAAAGTATTTTGATATAATTAATGAGCAACCATGAAAATTTACATGGAGTAATAAAGGTAGACGAATACAATGACCAATGGCGACACATTGACCAAGGGATGCGTACGAATACATTGAACAATAATGGTATGCATTTACGTTGGTAAAACACTCTACTTGGATTTGTCTGGCTCTGATTATCGCCATGGTTAACATGGTCTTGGTAACAACTCTGGGTGGGCACTTTCCCACACAAATTATACAACAGTCAAACTCGTGTTGTACAGTTTGAATCACTCCCTGTCTCGACTTCCATGTAGCCTAACATCTCCACAAACATAAAATGGTATTAGGTAGGATTAGACACTTTAGTAATTTTTCCACAACAGGAACGGCTGCTCCCTGTACACATACAACAGCTCTGGAATTCTGCAACTGACCAGACTTGGTCCTTAGAAGTCTTTCTACAAATTTACCTTGTCTGGACACACCTTCATAGAATCCACCCATAGCCCGTGCTGCTTGGAACTTTGTTCCAGGTAGCGAATCTTTAACAACATTCATAGAATCAGATTGCTTGCCCTTTGGAACAATTAAGGCATTTGGTCTTAATTCTGGATTAAACTCATAACAAAACCGAACAACACGTCCCCTTTAATGACAATGATCACAGATCTTACTACTGGTAGAACCTGTAGCACAAGTCTGAACTGTTAGGGTTACTTGAACCCTTGGGTTTGGCTGAAACTTTGTCTGCCCCGGTGATAAGTGTACAAATAGTATAGTGTAGTATTAGTAAAGAGATTCTGCTTATATGAAGTAATATACCTGCTAATATGAAGTGTATGTACCATGTAATGAGAAAAATAAGGTAGCTTATTTATGGTTTCGTGTTCGTCTGCTAGCATTACTCATTCTTATTGAATGCCATTCCTGTTGCTAACACAGTTGTTACTTTGATAGGCAAACAGGATAACAGCTCCTCTCCTAGGCTAGTAGCCTAGTGTTAAAGTTTCTGTCACTAGGCTATGATGTTCTAATTCCATGGAAGTTTGCACTTAAATGGTAAATGGTAGATTTATACACAAATTATTTGAGTGGTAATCAGTGTCACTACAGGAACCTCCTAGGCTAGCTCCTCATTATCACCGTCGGATGAAGTAGAGGCACTTCTTAACACTCAAAGGTGAAATATTTACAATGAAATAAAATATATGGTAATATAATGCAAACAAATTAAATATATTTGTACAACACAATTTGTGTTAATAATGATCCCACCCTATTAGGGCCTGCACAATGTTTAAATACTTGCTAGGCTGCACAATATTTAGTTCAACTCTAGACCAGTGTGATATCCTACCCTTACACTGGGTTAGTACAGTTAATTGGATTAGTCTAGGATGATCATTATTCAGTTCAGCACTATCCTGTCCTACCCTATATGGTTGGCAATTAGTTAAATGGTTCAATATTGGCAGTAAATAGAATGGTGCAATATTTTATTTGGTTTCATTTTATATGGTAAATGTTTCTCTCTGAGCTTAAGAGAGATACATAAACATTTATGGGTAGTAGCCTCTCATCAACTTCTTGTGGTATTATATGTCAAGTAGTGAGACGAACCAATAGCTGCAGTTAACCATTGGTAGCTAAACTCGGCCAACCTCAATCAGCAGTATACCCAGAAGTATATGAAGACATCTTCCCTCATCTCCCCAATGACCATAATCATGGTTTGAGAACCAATGTATGATTTAGTTTGATGAACTATGTGCTAATTCTAGTTCATCTGGTTTGAAGTAGATCAAAGCATGTAGGGATTTGTTGACCAAACCACACACTTAGCAAGTAAAGGGACGTCGACGTTTCGGTCCGTCCTGGACCATTCTCAAGTCGATTGTGAGAATGATCAACTTGAGAATGCCCCTAGACGGACCGAAACATCGTCGTCCCTTCACTTTCTAGTGTGTGGTTTGGTCAACATATTTCAGCCACGTTATTGTAACTCCTCGTCTGCATGTGCAGGAATTTATTTTATTTATTTACGATTATATTATTAACTTATTAAATTTACTTTAATTTATTATTCTTATTAGTTTAGAATAGACTGTATATTTGAATGTGGACTGTATTTTACAAAGTGGACTGTATTTAAAGACTATCCTGTTAGGTATTACCTGCTTGATGGGATTCTAGGAGTTTTTCTACTCCCCAAGCCCGGCCATGACTTGTGAGAGTTTGGTCCACCAGGCTGTTGCTTGGAGCGGCCCGCAGGCCCACATACTCATCACAGCCCGATTTGTCCGGCACTCCTTGAAGAAAACAATCTAGTTTTCCCTTAAAGATGTCTACGGTTGTTCCGGCAATATTTCTGATGCTCGCTGGTAGGACGTTGAACAACCGCGGACCTTTGATGTTTATACAGTGTTCTCTGATTGTACCTATGGCACCTCTGCTCTTCATTGGTTCTATATCGTTCTTTCTTCCATATCGTTCACTCCAGTACGTTGTTATTTTACTGTGCAGATTTGGAATCTGTCCCTCCAGTATTTTCCATGTGTATATTATTTGGTATCTCTCTTGTCTCCTTTCTAGTGAGTATATTTGGAGAGCTTTGAGACAATCCCAATAATTTAGGTGCTTTATCTCGTCTATGCGTGCCGTATATGTTCTCTGTAATCCCTCTATTTCAGCAATCTCTCCTGCTCTGAAGGGGTAAGTGAGTACTGAGCAGTACTCAAGACGGGACAACACAAGTGATTTGAAGAGTACAACCATTGTGATGGGATCTCTGAACTTGAAGGTTCTCGTAATCCATCCTATCATTTTTCTGGCTGACGCAATACTTGCTTGGTTATGCTCCCTAAACGTTAGGTCGTCGGACATCATTATTCCCAAATCCTTGAAATGCTGTTTTCCTACTATGGGCAAATTCGATTGTGTTTTGTACTCCGTATTATGTTTCAGATCCTCATTTTTGCCATATCTGAGTACCTGGAATTTATCATCATTAAACATCATGTTATTTTCTGTTGCCCAGTCGAAAACTTTGTTAATGTCTGTTTGTAGTTTTTCAATGTCTTCAGGCAGAAGGGCAATATGAAAACTACATAGTAAGCAAGGCAAAGACAACCTAAATTGTTGCACAGCCACATCAGGAGAAAGACAACAGTGAAGAAACAGGAAATAAAACTGAGGATAGGGGCAGACAGATTCACTACAAACGACAAAGAAGTGTTCGAGGAACTCAATAAGAAATTCCAGGAAGTCTTCACAGTAGAGCAAGGAAAAGTTCCAGAGATAAGAGAAGGAATAGTTAACCAGGTACCACTAGAGGAGTTTGGGATTACCAATGGGGAGGTAAGGAAGCTTTTGCTAGAGTTGGATGTGACAAAGGCTATACAACCGGATGGAATATCACCATGGATACTAAGGGAAGGAGCAGAAGCACTGTGCCTGCCACTCTCCATTATAAATAACAAATAGCTGGTAACAGGTGAATTGCCAAGAATTTGGAAGACGACAAACGTAGTCTCGATATACAAGAAGGAGGGATATAAGAGGGAAATTCTTAAGAGAAATATCGTGGGACTCTAAATACAATAACTATAAGTAAAATAAAATCTAAATCTAAATACCTAAGACTATACAAGACATGATGGACTATGTCACCCAAAAGTGTCAGGAGGCAGTAATCAGGTTTATCCCTGGTTACTGATAATGAAAATGAATAAAGATAATGATTATCCCTGCTTTTTCAAACATATTAAAAGCACAAGAAGAATCTATGGTTTAATTGGGCATGTATGGAAGCAAAGGAACTGAAAAAAGGGCATGGAGGAATTTCCTAAATAACAGAACACCTGAAAGCAGAGAGATACCAGAGAACCAGGAATGAGTATGTTAGTGTGAGAAGAGAAGCAGGGAAAAATTATGAAAATGATATAGCAAACAAAGCCAAGACCGAACCAAATCTACTCCACAGTCACATCAGGAGGAAAACAACAGTGAAAGAACAGGTAATGAAACTTAGAACAGGCGAGGACAGGTATACAAAGAATGACAAAGAGGTGTTTGAAGAATTCAACAATAGGTTCCAGGAGGTCTTCACAATAGAACAAGGTGAGGTCACTGCACTAAGAGAGGGGGCAGTAAACCAGGCGCCCTTGGAAGAGTTAGAAATTACGAAAGATGAGGTCAAGAAAGACACCTGTTGGATCTGGATGTGAGAAAGACTGTTGGTCCAGACAGGACCTCACCATGGGTATTGAAAGAGTGTGCAGAGGCACTTTGCTTGCCACTCTCCATAGTGTATGGTAGGTCACTGGAAACGGGAGACCTACCAGAAATATGGAAGACGGCTAATGTGGACCCAATATACAAAAAGTTTTTTTTTATTATTTTCTACCACAGACGTGGCCACACATTTACAATGCTAACCAGCATATATACATTTTCTTCTGTCCTCCATGGACAGGGTTAGAGAAGTGTTAAACATATAGTTCAGGGGTTTATTGAACACTCAACCACAGAAGGTGATTCGGTGCTTTTTAAAATGCTAAGCTAACCTACATACGTAAATACATAGATACTGTTGGGGTTTACACTTCTATTCTTACTCTGGGGTGAGCAATAGTTATGCTCAAGGTCACTCACCGTAGCCCTGCGGGTCTTCACTCGATCCTCACGGCGCCACTGCACGCCAGGAGAGTCTCCCAGTCAATCTCAACGGCCTCTGATTGAGAAGGAGTGGGAACACGACTCGTTCACTTGACTGTCATGAGCCCTCCCCAACAATCGGGCTCTACGGTTAACCACAAGGTCGCCAACTGGTGTTTTAGGTGGCCAGTAACACCTCAGTGGACTGGTTGAATTAGTGGTAACCTTGGCAAGGTCACACTCAAAAGATCAGGAATTTGGGCAGGTACTTACTCTTATCACTCTTTGCTTTCCAGTATAAAATAACCACAAGATCAATGGAGGGGATGATATAAACACAATGGTAATTTTGTATTTTACTTAAAATGCATGAAAGATGTCACAAGGCCAAACAATAATAAATAAATCAACTGATCCTGGCTGCGGCCGGTAGTTCCTACGAATAGTATGCACTCACTAAGTGGCAACACCTCCCCTCCTCGTCAAGTGTCAAGAACAGCTGATCGCCTGGCCCCGCGCGAAAGCTTATTGCTTGTTTCTAGATTCACGCGCGCTGTTTCTTTAAGTTCTCCAATATTACCAGAAGCTCGCACTCTTGATATTGGCACAATAGAACGTATTACTTAGTTACACTATACTCGGGCTCAAACAGTCGTTTCTACAATCAATGCTACAATGACTCACTGTAATGGTTTTACATTGCCCTTCATTCAACGATATATTATGCAATATTAACACTGGAGTTTTCAGTACTTTCTCTCGTGGGCGATAACGCAATAATTCACTGTACTCACAAATGATTAATCACTGCATGAACATAGACATATATAATGTATATACATCAAACATCAATACATGGAAAATAAATAGTTTCTGGGCACGTAGCCTAACTTCAAATACTGGCATAATATTATATATAATTTACCACTATATGTTCACATCAAAATCTGTAGAAAGATATATAAAACACAGTAAATTTATCACTTGTTCCTGGTGCCTGTACACACCAATAATCAACATAAGTATTATAAGTACTCTTGATAGTACTACACGGCAAACTGGTGCCTTACTGTGACACGGGTGAGACTTGCTCACGACATATAAAATCCTCAGGCTAGATAATATAGCCAAATAATATAGCTAACTAAAGGGAAATGGGGAGGGAAACTAGAAACACCTACTTCAACCTATCCTCCGATGAGAGTTGAGATGTAGCTCCTGGTCCTCGTGTCGGGAACGCCCCCACACACACGTCGTCGTGTCCTACCGGAACCACTCGTCGTCCCACCGTTTAGCGCGTCGTCTCCGTGCCCTCTTCTCTGCAGGTCCGTCCTTCTTCTTGAGTTCTTGAAGGGTTGGAGTCGGTCTCCTGGCCGTCGTCTTCTCCCAACAACGGCTGCCGCCTACGTCTCAGCTGCAGTCGTCCGGATTCCCCAAATAGTCCTCTTCTTCCTCAGCTACCCAGTGGCTCTGTCAGCCACTACGCTGTCACGAACTGGTGAACTGCCACAGACGTCACATACGTCACTGCACGGCTTCACTGCTTGCACAGTACCTGACTGGAGCACTTGTTGCTCAAATAACCGTCAATTCCCTCTCTGGTTCAACACATGAACTAGGGAAGACCTCACAGAGTACTGGCAGACTTCAGGTGACGCGTAAATCCACGGGAGCGGGAAACAACTGTCAAACTGACAGGACCAATCGTCGCACGTCCGACCTCTTTGACGTGTCGTGTCTGACTGATGGCGCCAGCGCAGAGTGCGGCCTGGACCCCCTTCCTTCGTGACGTCACTTTCGCCACGGGAAGTTCTCATTGGCTCCCGGTGCCACATTGCTGTCGGTGACCAATCCGGTGCCACTGACGTCACACGGTTTTGGCGGGGAATCAGGAAGGCCAGCGCCATCTTGGCTTCCTAAAGGGCCTATACCACAGGCCAAAATATTACTATTTCACAAATTTCTCGGCTCTCCGAGAACACTCCACTCTCTCCCATATATCAAATTGTTCCTGCAACGTAGAGAACGCTTGGGAAAAGTAGACATGACTCTTACTGCAGGAGTGGGAGAAATATAAGGGGGGGGGGGGGGGGGGGGAACACCGTCACATACCCCTCCCCTTAAAATAAGAGTCATGTCTGGTTAGTGTATGCGGGATAGGGCATCCGCTACCACGTCGTCCTTCCCCTTGATGTGCTCGATCTTGATCTCTGTCAGGCTCTCAGTGTTGATGAGACGGGTGCCGTCCGCCCTGGACCACTTTCCTTCCTCCTCCGGGAATTCTCGGTCCCCCTGTACACACAGAACCGTCTTCCGCTGGGGTTCTCGGATCATCGTTCCTTCCTGCCTGGCGGCTCCCCCTTCCACAGTGAAGAAAGGTTTTAGGCGGACGACGTGACACACCCGTTTCTTTCGGGATTTGTCCGGCTTCCCAATCCCGTACGCCACTGGACCCAACCGTCGCAGCACTTGGTATGGTCCCTCGAACCGCGACTCGGTCACCCTACCTTTACCTGGCAGCACAACCATTACTTGGGATCCGACCTGAAAATCCCTCTGCGCAGCTCTCCTGTCGTACCTCTCCGACATCTTACGCTGCGCCTCCTTCAGGTGTTTCCCAGCCAGTTCCTTCGTTAGGGTGAGACGTTCTCTGAACTTCTGGACATATCCAATCACCGTTCCCACGGTTGCTCCTGGTGTCCATCGTTCCCTCAGCATGGATAGCATGGCATATATAACATAGATAAATGGAAAGTAAGCCTTCTCAGGACCCACACGTCCTCCATTGGCCTCACTAATCAATTCGGGGAACTCTTCCTGCTGCAACTCTCCGAGACGAGTGCGGTCTACCCCTGGAGAACTGGTGAGGGTCACTTGCAACTCACCATTCGGGCTACCTTCGCCCTCCGCTCGTCCTCCGGGTCCTACGAAGAGGTGAGTTGTTCCCAGGCTGTCGTACGTCTCCTCAGCCCCATCAGATCCACAACCTCCTTGTTCTTCGCGCTGTCTCGGCCTTACAGCACAAACTGGGATCGCCACCGGTGCGATTCCCTTCTCGCCCCCACAGGCGTTCAACTCTCCACCTGTCTCCTTGTATTGTTCTAGGCACTCTTCGCCTTTCACAAGATTCGGAAGGACATATCCTCCACACGCGTCATTCCCCAAGATGACCTGCGCCTCCATCTTGGGCATTGATGTACAGACTCCCACCACTAGGGTCTGGCAGCCATAATCGGAATCCAAAGTTACCTGGTGTAGGGGCACCCTCACTGGGCCTCCCACAGTGGTCACACTTGCCACCCCCACACTGGTACTCTTGTAACCCTCGGGGAACAGGGTTTCACTTACCAGGGTAAAGTCAGCCCCGGTGTCTCTTAGCATCTTCACTGGGATGGGGTCTGCGTCCCCCATCCCTACGGTTCCTTGACACATGAATGGGTGAACTTTCTTCTCCCCATTCAGCACGGGTTCATCCCGCACTCCCTCGGCCCTCCGGTCCTCGAACATCACTAAAGCCACGTGTCCCCGCTGCTTAGAGCGTCGGCAATCCCGCGCGACGTGTCTGATTATTCCGCAGTTGTAGCAGCGGACCCTCGGCGGAGACCATCCACCACCGCTCGCCTTAGCACTGCCTTCACAGGCCGTCGCTCCCTGTGTCCTTCTCGCCCCACTTGTCGTTTCCTTCGTTGCAGCAACCACTCCCGAGCTTTCAGCTTGGTTCTCCTCTATCGGCTCTACAGCACCTTTTGTTCCTCTGTCGTCCCATCTCGAGCGGTGGGACTTGGGAGAATTCGCTTCTGTCCTCCATCCATCCGTCCTCCTATAATTCCTACTGCTTCCGGAGTACACGGGTGATCGGTGCTGTCCCTCTCGGCTTGGGCGTAGTGCTTCCTCTAACATGTCGGCTCGGTCGGCTGCGGCCCTCAGGTCCTTTATGTCCGCCTCCTTTACCCTCACCCTGATCTCAGGAGGGAGCACGGACATAAACTTCTCCATGGCCATTAGTTCCTTGACCTCTTCGACCGACCTCGCTTCTTCAGAGTCCAGCCACTTAAGGTGCTTTCTTTCTATGTTCCTCGCCGTCTCCGCATACGACTTTCCTGGTGAACGGGTACATTCCCTGAACCTCTTTCTGTAACACCTCGGCGTGAGCTTGAAGGAACGGAGCACAGCTCGTTTTACCGCATCGTAGTTGGTGCATTCTTGGAAGTCGAGCATAGTGAAGGCTTCACGAGCTTCACCTGTGAGCCTCCCTTGAACTAACTCCGCCCACTCCGCCCTCGGCCACCTCTTCAGAGCAGCAACCCTTTCAAAGTGATCGAAGAAACTTTCGGCTTCACTAGGCACAAAGACCGGCAGGTCTCGTTCCCTCACTCGTCGGTCTTCCTGTGGCGGCGGAGCAGGTGCACCTAGTCCTAGCTCAGCTCGCTTCAGCTCCACCTCCTGGTTGGCTTCTATTTCCAATTGTCTCAGCCTAACCTCTCGCTCGTGTTCTTCCCTGCGTAGCTGCGCTTCTCGCTCCTCACGCTTCATCTGTGCTTCTCGCTCCTCACGCTTCATCTGTGCTTCTCGCTCCTCACGCTTCATCTGTGCTTCTCGCTCCTCTTTGCGCTGTTGTGCCTCTCGCTCTTCTTTGCGCTGCTGTGCTTCTGCTTCTCGCTCTTCTTTGCGCTGCTGTGCTTCTGCTTCTCGCTCTTCTTTGCGCTGTTGTGCTTCTCGCTCTTCTTTGCGCTGTTGTGCTTCTCGCTCTTCTTTGCGCTGCTGTGCTTCTTCTCTCATCAGCTGCGCTTCTCGTTCTTCTCTGCGCTGCTGTGCTTCCAGCTGCAGCTTCATTATTTCCAGCTTAATGCTGTGCCGGCTGCCGCTGGATCCCCTGCTGCTTCCACCAATACTCAGGTGTTCACCCACACTGGCAGGCGTTTGGGGCCGTTCCTCCCCCAAAGCTTCGTCTCGAGCCCTGAGCTGAGCCATTATCTCTAGTCTTCTTTCACCAACTCTGGCAGATCTCAGCTTTATTCCAAAATGATCCGCTATTACCTGTAGCTGTGCCTTGGTGCACTCTTCCAGCACCTGTTCATCTCTAGAGTCAATAAACCTTGCTACTTTATCATCTTCCATCTTGTGCTATGAGCGATAACCTGCACCTGATCTCTAACACCACTGCCAAGTATCACCACTGCAACCTTTACTTCGATCGTATCCTGGCAAGGTCGCCAATGTTGGGGTTTACACTTCTATTCTTACTCTGGGGTGAGCAATAGTTATGCTCAAGGTCACTCCCGTAGCCCTGCGGGTCTTCACTCGATCCTCACGGCGCCACTGCATGCCAGGAGAGTCTCCCAGTCAATCTCAACGGCCTCTGATTGAGAAGGAGTGGGAACACGACTCGTTCACTTGACTGTCATGAGCCCTCCCCAACAATCGGGCTCTACGGTTAACCACAAGGTCGCCAACTGGTGTTTTAGGTGGCCAGTAACACCTCAGTGGACTGGTTGAATTAGTGGTAGCCTTGGCAAGGTCACACTCAAAAGATCAGGAATTTGGGCAGGTACTTACTCTTATCACTCTTTGCTTTCCAGTATAAAATAGCCACAAGATCAATGGAGGGGATGATATAAACACAATGGTAATTTTGTATTTTACTTAAAATGCATGAAAGATGTCACAAGGCCAAACAATAATAAATAAATCAACTGATCCTGGCTGCGGCCGGTAGTTCCCACAAATAGTTTGCACTCACTAAGTGGCAACACCTCCCCTCCTCGTCAAGTGTCAAGAACAGCTGATCGCCTGGCCCCGCGCGAAAGCTTATTGCTTGTTTCTAGATTCACGCGCGCTGTTTCTTTAAGTTCTCCAATATTACCAGAAGCTCGCACTCTCGATATTGGCACAATAGAACGTATTACTTAGTTACACTATACTCGGGCTCAAACAGTCGTTTCTACAATCAATGCTACAATGACTCACTGTAATGGTTTTACATTGCCCTTCATTCAACGATATATTATGCAATATTAACACTGGAGTTTTCAGTACTTTCTCTCGTGGGCGATAACGCAATAATTCACTGTACTCACAAATGATTAATCACTGCATGAACATAGACATATATAATGTATATACATCAAACATCAATACATGGAAAATAAATAGTTTCTGGGCACGTAGCCTAACTTCCAAATACTGGCATAATATTATATATAATTTACCACTATATGTTCACATCAAAATCTGTAGAAAGATATATAAAACACAGTAAATTTATCACTTGTTCCTGGTGCCTGTACACACCAATAATCAACATAAGTATTATAAGTACTCTTGATAGTACTACACGGCAAACTGGTGCCTTACTGTGACACGGGTGAGACTTGCTCACGACATATAAAATCCTCAGGCTAGATAATATAGCCGAATAATATAGCTAACTAAAGGGAAATGGGGAGGGAAACTAGAAACACCTACTTCAACCTATCCTCCGATGAGAGTTGAGATGTAGCTCCTGGTCCTCGTGTCGGGAACGCCCCCACACACACGTCGTCGTGTCCTACCGGAACCTCTCGTCGTCCCACCGTTTAGCGCGTCGTCTCCGTGCCCTCTTCTCTGCAGGTCCGTCCTCCTTCTTGAGTTCTTGAAGGGTTGGAGTCGGTCTTTTGGCCGTCGTCTTCTCCCAACAACGGCTGCCGTCTACGTCTCAGCTGCAGTCGTCCGGATTCCCCAAATAGTCCTCTTCTTCCTCAGCTACCCAGTGGCTCTGTCAGCCACTACGCTGTCATGAACTGGTGAACTGCCACAGACGTCACTGCACGGCTTCACTGCTTCTTGCACAGTACCTGACTGGAGCACTTGTTGCTCAAATAACCGTCAATTCCCTCTCTGGTTCAACACATGAACTAGGGAAGACCTCACAGAGTACTGGCAGACTTCAGGTGACGCGTAAATCCACGGGAGCGGGAAACAACTGTCAAACTGACAGGACCAATCGTCGCACGTCCGACCTCTTTGACGTGTCGTGTCTGACTGATGGCGCCAGCGCGGCGTGCGGCCTGGACCCCCTTCCTTCGTGACGTCACTTTCGCCACGGGAAGTTCTCATTGGCTCCCGGTGCCACATTGCTGTCGGTGACCAATCCGGTGCCACTGACGTCACACGGTTTTGGCGGGGAATCAGGAAGGCCAGCGCCATCTTGGCTTCCTAAAGGGCCTATACCACAGGCCAAAATATTACTATTTCACAAATTTCTCGGCTCTCCGAGAACACTCCACTCTCTCCCATATATCAAATTGGTGCCTGCAACGTAGAGAACGCTTGGGAAAAGTAGACATGACTCTTACTGCAGGCGTGGGAGAAATATAAGGGGGGGGGGAACACCGTCACAATACACAGATTTACGTATGCCCTACATAAAGTGTTTGATGTGTCTTTTACATAGTGTCATTAATGTACATTTACAAAGGTGAAATGTAATTCTGATCAGCTTCCATATATACTTTATACCCATACATATACATACACACACACACACACACACATATACATACATATATACACACACATGCATTCACATACATTTGTCTCATTTACTCTGACAGGGTGAGATAGCTGACAGAGAAACTAGTGTGCAATTAAGCACTTAATCACTGAAGGTGCTTTTACAAGCTCAGGTTATATAGTTACATCATATATATACATTGTATAATTAATATATTACATGGTCAATCTTGGATACAAGTCCAATATATCATCAAGTGTTCCAGTACTCATATAGTAATTACAGAGTTCAGCATACCTTAGCCCAGGAGGGCGAAAGTCAGTCAGTATGGGACATTCTACAATATAATGTTCAAGAGAGTGCATGTTTTCTCTTTCACAAAGTTGACACATTGTGTACTCGACATTTGGGTTTTGAGAAAGCTGCCAGATACGTCTATATCCCAGCCGTATTCTGGCCACTATAACATCACATTGCCGGGTTCTTGTTCTATTAGTCCCATATGTGAATGTCTCCTCACGATATCTATCATAATATTTAAAGCTACTACTTTCAGGTCTTTGTAAATTTGTTAGGTCGGTGAGATCTTCATTAGATATTTGTTTAAGTATTCTCTTTGTCACTGCTAATGAAACACCCATATCAATTTCTACCACTGGTTTTCTGTAGGCTGTCTTTGCAAGCATATCAACAGGGTCATGCCTTGAGATGCCAAAATGTGATGGTATCCTTGACTTGTATACCATGCAAAATGATGGAGAAGGTCGCGAGAAAAAAACTAGTAACATATCTGGAGAGAAGGGACTTCGTGACAAATCGCCAATATGTGTTCAGGGAGGGTAAATCTTGCCTTACAGGCTTAATTGAATTCTACGACTAGGTGACAAAGATTGAGCAAGAAAGAAAAGGCTGGGCGGACTGCATTTTCTTGGACTGTCTGAAAGCCTTTGACACAGTACCCCATAAGAGGCTGGTACATAAGCTGGAGAGACAGGCAGGAGTGACTGGTAAGGTGCTCCAGTGGATAAGGGGGGTACCTAAGCAATAGTAATCAGAGAGTTACAGTGAGGGATGAGACCTCAGATTAGCGTGAAGTCACCACTGGAGTCCCACAGGGCTCTGTACTCGGAGCTATCCTGTTTCTGATATATGTAAATGATCTCCCGGAGGGTATAGACTCATTCCTCTCAATGTTTGCTGACGATGCTAATATTATGAGAAGTATTAAGACAGAGGAGGACAGCTTGTGGCTTTAAGAAGACCTGGACAAACTGAAGGATTGGTCCAACAAATGATTGGTAGAGTTTAACCGAGCAAATGTAATATAATTAAGATAGGTGTAGGAAACAGGAGACCAGATGCAAAGTATCACTTGGGAGATGAAATTCTTTAAAGACACAGAAAGAAAGACTTAGGGGTTGACATCACGCCAGGCCTGTCCCCTAAAGCCCATATCAAGAGGATAACATCAGCGACATAAGCCAGGATGGCCAATATAAGAACTGTCTTTAGAAATTTGTGTAAGGAATCAGTCAGAAGTTTGAATACCACATATGTCAGACCAATGCTGGAGTATGCAGCTCCAGCATGGAGTACATATCTTTTCAAGCAAAAGACTTGACTGGAGAAGGTTCTATGGTTGGCCACCGGACTAGTACCTGAACTGAGGGGTATGAGCTACGAGGAAAGATTACAGGAATTAAACCTCACATCGCTGGAAGACAGAAGAATTGGGGGGGGGGGGCACGATCACAACATGCATGATTCTCAAAAGAATTGATAAGGTAGATAAAGACGGACTATTTAACACAAAGGCACACGCACTAGGGGGACACAGGTGGAAATTGAGTACTCAAATAACCATAGAGATATTAGATTTTTTGTTAGTGTCATAGTAGTTGACAAATGGAATGGTTTAGGAAGTGATGTGGTGGAAGCAGACTTCAAACATAGTTTCAAGCGTAGGTATGATAGAGCCCAGTTGGCTCAGGAACCTGTACATAAGTTGATTGACAGTTGAGAGGCGGGACCAAAGAGCCAGAGCTCAATCACGGCAAGTACAACTAGTTGAGTTTGCACCCCCCTAAGCCCTCCCTTCTCCCTCCACCCATGGGCCCCCCTTTCCTGTAACCCCCCCAAGCTTCCTCTCTACCCTCACATCCCCAAGCCTTCCCTTATCCCACCCATAGTACCCCCCTCTCCCCCTCCCCCCATACCCCTTCCACTCCCCCAAACCCAAGCCATGCCTTCTCTCCCCCCAATCCCTCCCTCCTCACCTGCTCCCCAAACCCTCCCACCATCCCCTAGCCCCCCTCTCCCCAAAGCCCTCCCTCTTCCCCAAACCCTCCCCATCCTTACCCCATAACCTAATACCTCCCCTCTACCCCCCTCCCTAGCTCTCCCTTTGTGAGAAAATCTGGCTCCATAATATTAATAATTAGAGAACCCTAACCCTATAGTTCTAAAAAATAACTAATAATATAATGCGATTGCTCAGAGAATTATTAGAACAATAATGGACTATAGAAGATGTGCAGAATACCCCCGTTGAAAAGCAGAGGTGCAACTGGTACTCTGAGAGAGAACTCTATCAACATCAGAGGTCTGAGACTGTTCAACACGCTTCCGCTACACATAAGGGGCATAACTGGCCGACCCCTCACAGTGTTCAAGAGAGAACTGGATAAGCACCTCCAAAGGATACCTGATCAACCAGGCTGTGACTCATACGTCAGGCTGCGAGCAGCCGCGTCCAGCAACCAGGAGGCCTGGTCGACGACCGGGCCGCGGGGACGCTAAGCCCCGGAAGCACCTCAAGGTAGAATAATAATTAAATACCAGAGCCAAATCCCTCCACACTCTTTGGGGGGTTATAATAGAGCAAATAAGTAATGCGTTAATTGCGCAATGAAATAGATGCTTATGCGCATCGAGAGTATGCCAATAAGATATCAAGAATGAGTAATAATTAAATGGCAAAATATAATAAATGGTTAGTAAATGTGATCTTCTAATGAAAATCAAGAATTAACTAAATGTTAGTAAATTACTACTAATAAATTAACAGCGGCTTAGCTGTATTGCAGAAATAGGTGTATGCGTAAAGGCAGTTACATCAACACGCTTGTCGTATTATGCTGTCCTGGAACACGCGTGGAGGGGAAGGTTATCGCTCCTCTTGTTACTATAGCACAAGCTGAAAACACAGTTAATATGTAAGAAATGCGTATACCAAGGTGAATATTCAACTATTTCCGTATGAAAGGTGGAGACACGATCGAGCATAGAACTATCTTTTGTTATTTGATGTTCTCACGTCTTGACGAGGAGCTACCTACGCATTTGTTTACTATGATCACAACTGAACAAATATTTGTAGGACTTAACCAAATTATGCTCGCCAGGACGAGTGTCTGGTGATTGACAGTCACTCCTGCACCCTGACATCTGCTGCTGCAAAGATGACGCTAATACGGGGCGGTGAACGTGTGAGCTCCTAGACACTAGTTGTTTGCCAGCAATATGGCTGCTATCGCTCTCCTCCTCCTCCCGCTTCAGTCTCGCATGCGCATTAGCACGAAGTTGATACGGAGAATTCTTCTCCTTTTAAATATTCAACCAAGCGAGATAATAAGTCTAGGGTTTATTATAGAGTAGCTAATATTAATTGTATTTTCGTCATATGATAACTAATATGAAGCGCAGTTCATATAGACGAAAGGCGAATGGGGGAATTATTTTCCTCCATGATTCTCTGTGATAACAGTGAGTACTGTTATATAGTGATCTTCAGCTAATATTGTGACATTATTTGATCACGGGTTGACATAGTATCAGTTAACAATTCTTAGGAAAGAATACTGATATAAATGGAGAATAGAATTTAATTCTCAGAAATGTAGATGTCTTTCCCTCTGTTGAGTTGTCTGACGCACCACCGCCATGAAGTAGGAAAGATTTGACGAAATATTTACGCAGTCGGAAAAGAATTAATATTGTTAATCTACAAGTTAGTAATATTAGTAAATTACTATTGTTAGCACAAGGATGATTTATTGATGTACTAAAATGAAGAATAAGTGTTGGATATTTCCAACATAACTCTGTGTGGGGGGAGATCTTGGGTGGCAGTTCAGATCTTAGTTCTGACGTACCAGTCTCTCTACCCAGAAGTTATATTCATGGAGTTAGTAGGTTAGTACGCACATAACGGATGTCCCGAATCTATAGCACAGATGTGAGTATAAGTCATCATGGGAACATAAATTAAATGTTGAAATATTAAATTATTATGTCATTTATAATCAAGAACTCTCTAAAGTCTAGCAGAATCAATGACTAGTGCCACTATCACATGAAATGGTTGAATTACTTAGTTACCGAGCCGGTCGGCCGAGCGGACAGCACACGGGACTTGTGATCCTGTGGGCCCGGGTTCGATCCCGGGCGCCGGCGAGAAACAATGGGCAAAGTTTCTTTCACCCTATGCCCCTGTTACCTAGCAGTAAAATAGGTACCTGGATGTTAGTCAGCTGTCACAGGCTGCTTCCTGGGGGTGGAGGCCTGGTCGAAGGCCGGGCTGCGGGACACTAAAGCCCCGAAATCATCTCAAGATAACCGATGCTGCAAACTCAGAGAACATTCTTAATAACAGATTGGCTATGATCTGTAATTAGGCAGAATGAAATACTGTATAATTTGTAATCTACGTTATTATACATTAATTAAGAATATAAAGTATTAATCATTGGGCTATTCAAGATCAAGGAGACTTCGAAACTACAGTGAGGTCACTGTCTAGGGTCACTGTGACTTGAAACTGTTGGGTTACTAGACACTAACTTGTCATTGAAGCATCATGATCACCCCAATCTCAAATGAGAAATTGTCTGCACATAAGCAGAACTAAATATGGCTTAAATTTGCACTATGGTGCAGTAGTCATTTTAGACTAATAGTATAACTAAGTTATTAGCCTAGCTAAATGTTATTTAATACTAGAGAACTGAATATGTTTACTCATTAAAATCAAGGAAGACTCTGAGTCGACAGTGAGATTAGTAGCTTAGTCATTGTGACTTGTAGCTAACTAAATTACAGCTCACTGGCTTATCACTGGAAACTGTGATAAGTTTCCTCAACTTTATCCTCTTATCCTATAGTTATATCTATGTATGATATATATATGATTCTTATATATATAGTTGATATCCTCAATATTAAATGAGAAATAAATTTAATATAAATCGGTCTCTATAAATAGTCAACTGTATTTAATAGTGAGCACAAACTCGGCTGGTACTCTGTTGACACTAACTATTGTCCCTAATACCTACCTAAATAGATAGTTTAATTTTCCCAAACGTAACTAAGCAGAGGGCTAAGATAATTCTGACAACTCACTATTGGTAGTGTCACCCTAGCTAAATGGTGAGCAGTGGATCTGCTCATTTGTAAATACGTTAGGCTACAGCCCTCTAGAGACTTAACAAACATGTAGTCTAACTAAATTATTTATGAGTAGTGGGTCCTACTCGGTTTATAGGTATTACGCTACAATACTATAGTCCTCTTGAGACTTAATGAAGCATGTAACTTGAGGTGAGCAACAATAGTCGCTCAGGTTATCATGAGGAGCAATAATAGTTGCACAGGTTATTATGGTGAGCAATAATAGTTGCAAGTTATCATGGTGAGCAATAATTGTTGGAAGTTATCATGTGAGCAAGCTGAACTCTAAATATCGCGGTGAGCAATGAGGTGTTCAATTATCATGATGAGCATTAGGCTTTCAAATTATCATTGGGAGCAATAAGGGCTCAAGTTGTCGCAGTGAGTAATAACATGCTCGTATGACGGTGAGCAACAAGGGGCTTGAGTGATAGTGAGCAATAAGGGGCTCGTATGACGATGGTGAGCAATAGTAGTAGGGATGACGCACCACACACGAATTTTTGTTTTTTTGGAAATTCATGTGTAGCGCTTCATAATTTTCAGGTGAATTTGGGTAGACACAGATTTGGAATTAAGGAATTCATATGAGGAAAATAATTTCTGAGATTTTAGAAGTTTGTTAAGAGATCCTATGATGAAAATAAGTTCATAGAAGATTGTTAAGAGATCTTATGGGAGAATTTCAAATTTGAGTTTGGCGTGTCAGGGGTTTCAGGTAAATTTGGGCAGTCACAGATTTGGAATTAAGGAATTCTTACGAGGAAAATAATTTCTGAGATTATAGAAGTTTGTTAAGAGTTCTTATGATGAAAATAATGTCATAGAAGTTTGTCAAGAGTTCATACGGGAGAAATTCAAATTTCAGAGTTCGTACCAAGAATAAACAAATATTTAGGCCGTATACATTTAAGTAGAATTCTTACTTAGAAACTAGTATATGTCTATATAACTGAATCATTACCCCCCCCCCCACGTCATCTTACCTCACACCCCCTCCCTCCCCCTTACCTCCCAACATCCCGCGTCACCTGTGTTCGCCTCCCACCTGCTCCTACCTCTCATCCCTTCACTCCCAACTTCCTTCTTCACCTTACCTCACACCCCCTCCCTCCCCTACGTCACCTGTGTTTACCTTACACCGCCAGCAGGTCACCTCCATAATCTTATCTTATCTTCTCCATAATATCTGGACCATCCCTCCCCCCCTCTCTCTACCTGTTACCGTACCCCCCTCTCCTTCATATTGTTCATTCATAATTCCGTACAGCTATTTTAGACATCATAATGTTTGTTCCTTTTCATTAAACCAGTCAGTTTTACACAAATCAACAGAGGCGTCTCAATGTAACCTTTAATACTCAAGTTGGCTATGAGGTTACCTAAGTCGTCCCAGGCTACCTGCCCCGAGGCCTTCATCACCTGATTACCTGCTCCGTCATCTGCCAGTCATTGCCGGCATTCACCACCGTAATAATTTATAAATATATATATATATATATATATATATATATATATATATATATATATACATTATACGTTAATAAAACATATTTATTTATATATTTTTATTTAGTTATCTAATGTTAATTTAAACAATTTATAATAAACGACTCATTTATCCTGAAGTTCTAAGAAGCTCGCTCCTCAATCCACTTGTATAATATTCATCCTATTCACTCCTCATCTCTGTAAATAAAGAATAACAGTTTAGATAGCGTTTATACATGTACAATATTCATCAAACAAGTAAAAACCTCAAACAAATGTACTCACCATTTTCCGTTAGTTAAATCGTCTGTAGCCTTATTCAATCCATGTCTCCAAGCACATTTTCCAACAAATATCGCTCTTATCGTAACACAGCGTTTCATAGCAGCTCGGCATATTTTTAAATAAAGCATAAGATAGCCTCATTACGTTCCTATCATTCTGCATATAATCTCCGTAAGTAAAACTAGTTTCAAATAGCTTTAATGCAGTTTTCAGATCCTTGTTTAAAAGATTATAACAGAAAAACATCGCATATAGCCCACATACGTATGTATTTAAACTCTGAAGTCGCTCTGTAAACGTGTATACATCGCAGTCTTTATAATAATTTAAAAACTCCAAAATGTTGGGCGAATACACATTTATTCCATAAGAATCTAGTATAACTATTTTCCGTTTAGATTTATATACAGCAATCCAGTGGCCCATTACTTCCTTAGAGTCTCTTCCTAATGTATTTATTATAAACATAATCGGACTATCCCGTATTTGTTTCATTATTCTATATATATCCGTCGCTAAATAGCATCCCATATATTCAGCTTTATTACCCGTCATATTGTTCAATGCCATATTAATTTGTTTGCAGTTCATGCTCTTGTATCGCACACGACTCGCCTATCAGAATAAATTCTCAATACTCCCATTGTATTTCCGAATAAAATAATAACTTTATTTGATTTCACTGGAACAGCAAATTCTAGCGTAATTCTCAAGTTACCCGAAGCCTCTATAGGAAGGGTATCTCTCAATTCCTCAGGCGTTAGTCTAAACGCCAGTAACGTTCTTCCTTTTTTAAATGAATTGTATGTCAAGGTATTACATGCGTTAAAGCCGACTGTATTTTGAGTCTCATAGTATAGTTTCGAACATTTATTCGGGAACTTGCAAGTTATATTAAATAAATTTGTCCCATTGCGAGTAATATATACATTAGATAAATCGCAGTGCTTGAAATACAGTGGATTAAGTGATAGATATGGCTTCCATATCCATCATCATAATAAATCCAAGCACACACACACACACGTCGTATACAACCACATAAGCAGCACAAGGCCAAAAAACACATGGCACATGAAATAGACAAATAACAGTAAATAAAGGCAAAAAAAACACCCAATGCACAGGAACAGTAAAACAAAAACCCCTACAAAGTAAAAAGGGGGGAACAATAATGTACAGAGACAGACACAACAAGCACCCACACCAGAACGAACAGAACAAAGTAAACAAACCCACACAGGGCAAACTAGATGGCCCACGCAGGAGCCAGGAAAGAATCACACCTACACACAAGCATACCAAAACATAATCACATCCAGAAAACCGTAAGTACAGAAATACAAAAAGAGAACACACAAACAAGCCCGGCCCAACCCAGACACAGGTGCAAAATAGTACATAACAATAACAGGCCTCCTAAACCACTGAAATATAGGTAAAAGTACAAACTACAGGAAACAACAAAAATCAAAAACAGAAAAACAGCGAAATACATAAACAGTGAAATACAAACAGAAATAACATAAAAAACAAGAATGTAGTATAAATAATTAAGCAATACACGAGGCCAAGAAAAGAAACACACGCACACAAGCAACAAACACAACCACACCGCCCGCCACCCCAACACAAAACACGGGGCGCGCAATGACACGCAAGAAAGAACACCAAACACCCACAACTGCACACAACCACACCACAAACACGTATAAAAGGCAAGTACAACAAAACAGGCCACGCATGGGCAAGTACAACACCCACACTCACAGACAAGGACACCCACCTGTGCACGCAGGCACTGGGGAAACATCACACACAACACAGACAGAAACCAAACACACTAATCACTCATACTTCTCCGGGTACTCCAGAGCTGGAAACCGTAAACAATAAGCTTCCCAAAGAAGTTGGTCACCCCTCAGGAATCGGACGTCCATGTAGCGCTACAGGCCAAGGCATCAAATTCGGCACATCCGAGACAAAACACCGCACCCGTGGAACCCAGACGGTAGATGGGCACCAGGGAACAGGACACATCAGGTCATTACAGTCATAAACTACAGTTGCCCCGGGGCAGACCACCTCGCCGGACGAGAGAACGAAAGGGAAGGGTTTCTCCATAGGAAGCTGGTCACAGGGCCGCACACCAGGAAGCACACCGGACTGCACGGCAGGCCGCACACCTGCCCGCCCACTAGGGCGTGCACTCTGGTCGACGCCAGGTACCGCACCGAGGTCCGCGGAGGGTGGCTCCCCAGGGGCCCCAGCACTCCCACCAACCGGAACAGGAGCAGAGTCCCCTCACCGCACATCCTTTGACAACACCACTACAAGGTCGCGATCACCAGGGGCAACCGCCCACTGAGGGCAGCCACCCACTGAGGGCAGCCACCAGCAGGAGGCACAGAGTCCAACACAGAAGGCACCACCGGAGGCAACACAGCGTCGGCCACAGGATCATCGTCCATTGCATCACGCTCCTCTGCCCACGACCGGCGAGGCGACGCACCCCGAGCCGAGCGACGGCGCTTAAAAAGACGCCGCTGATCGTCGGAACTGTCACCCCCAGCAATTGGTGCCCCAGAAGACCCAACGGTAGGCGGCCCCCAAAGCCGGGGCAGCACGATCACTCAGAACAGTAGCCTCAACAGCACGGGGCAAAAAGCCACTACCATGCCCGGAGACCGGCAACGGAGAAGGATCAGACACAGCAGGCGGGAGAGCACACTCCAGCACACGTGAGGTATTCAGCACGGATGACAGAGCCGGTGCAGGCAAAGAGGCACTAGGGAGCGAGGAAACCACCGAAGGCGACGAGGCAGAGGGCAGGGGGTAAAGCTCACCCACCACAACCCCGACAGCTCCGGGAAACAGATGGTCGCCGACAGGAGAAGCAGGCACCACCCCTACAGCAGCATGCAAGGCCCCCACGGAATCAACCGGCCGCGGATGCACCTCTGCAACCACCGAACGACGAAGATCCGAAGCAGGAGTCTTCAGGTCCACAGAGCTCACATGAGGGGCAGACATACCAGGGCCAGACGGAACGTCCGCCGAAACCGCAGCAGGAACCACACCAGGTACCAGGACAGAGTGAGGATCCGCCGAGGAAACCCCCACACTCAGACAAGCAGGGAAAGTCACCCTCCAGAAAAACCGAAGGGGCCTCAGCACGAGGAGCGTCACTGCCGGCTGCCACGTGGCCCTCAGCATCACACCGGAAACAGGTCCTTGTCTGGCCCTGATAAAAGATCCGTAGAGGGAGCCCTCGATACAAAATCCTGGACGGAAAATGGGTCGTGACTCGCATGATGAGCGCCCAAACGTACCCCTCGCAGCCGGCCCACACTCAGAGTGTTGAATCGGTGGTTCACCATCACACCATACCAGATTCAGATTCAGATTCAGATGTTTATTCAGGTAAGGTATATACATACAAGTGATGTTACATTAATGGATTGATATATAGATAGAGCTAGTACATACACTGCCTAAAGCCACTATTACGCAAGGCGTTTCGGGCAAGAAAAACATTAATATCTAGAACTTAATACTAATTGAGCATAAAGAATAAAAAGTGTTGAGAACAAATACAAATAAAGATAAAAAAAAAGGGGGAACATGACTGAAAAAGCAGCACAAATACAATAGGTTGACAAACAGTGTTGATTAAGAAAATAACAGACATGGGTAGACAATAGAGGAGTGAGGTAGATTACAGGGAATTTATTAGGTAGTGTTTAGTTTTTATCTTAAACTGGTTGAGAGAGGTACAGTCTTTAACATGGTTGGGAAGGTCATTCCACATTCTGGGCCCCTTGATTTGCAGAGCATTTCTAGTTAGATTAAGACGTACTCTAGGAATATCAAAACTGTATTTATTTCTGGTGTGGTGCTCATGGGTTCTGTTACAACCTTCTATGAAGCTTTTAAGATCAGGATTGGCATTATAGTTTAGCGTTTTATATATGTATAATACACATGAGAGAATGTGCAGTGACTTAATATCTAACATATTCAGAGATTTGAGTAGGGGTACCGAGTGATGTCTGGGGCCAGAGTTGGATATTGTTCTAATAGCAGCTTTGTGTTGGGTAATTAGAGGACGTAAGTGATTTTGGGTAGTAGAACCCCAAGCACAAATACCATAGTTGAGATAAGGATAGATAAGGGAGTAATAGAGAGTCACCAGGGCAGGGCGTGGTACATAATATCTGATCTTAGAAAGAATGCCCACAGTTTTTGAAACTTTTTTTGATATATTTAGAATGTGTCCCTGGAAATTCAGCTTGTGGTCAATGAGAATGCCAAGGAATTTGCCATCTAATTTGTTACAAATTTGGGTATTGTTTATTTTGAGATTTATATGACTAGAGGATTTATTGCCAAACAGAATATAGAAAGTTTTGTCAATGTTAAGGGTGAGTTTGTTGGCAGTTAGCCAAAGATGGACTTTATTTAGCTCAGTATTTACTGTGGCATTTAGAGCAAGAGGGTCAGGACTGGAGTAAATGAAGGTTGTGTCGTCAGCAAATAGAATTGGTTTGAGGTGTTGGGAGGCATTTGGAAGGTCATTAATGTAGATGAGAAAGAGGAGAGGGCCAAGTATGCTGCCCTGAGGAACACCAATGTTGATGGGTAGGGTGGGAGAAATTGTATTATTCACAGAAACATATTGGAGCCTGTCAGTAAGGTAGGACTCGAGGTATTGTAGGGAGTGTCCTCTGACTCCATAATGATGTAATTTAAGAAGAAGGTTATGGTGGTTGACAGTATCAAAAGCTTTACGCAGGTCCACAAATAACCCAACAGGGAACTCCTTTTCATCAAGAGCTGTATGAATCGAGTTAAGCATACTAATAAGTGCATCGTTAGTGCTTTTTTTGGGTCTGAAGCCATATTGGCAAGGGCTAAGTATATTGAGTTTGGCTAGATATGAGTAAAGCTGCTTATATATAAGTTTTTCAAAAATTTTTGACAAGTTTGGCAGGATTGATATAGGTCTGTAGTTGTTAACATCTGAGGGGTCACCACATTTGTGGACAGGCGTTACTCTCGCTTTTTTTAGAATATCTGGAAAGGTTTGGAGTTCAAGTGACTTGTTGAAGAGCAAAGCAATAGCAGGGGCTAAAGATCTGGAGGCTTTTTTGTAAATTAAAGTTGGTATCTCCTCAAGGGCACCAGACTTGGTTTTAAGGGAAAGGATCTTTACCGCGTAAAGACCGACGTCAGCTCCTCCATGGGAAAAGTCACTGGCACACCGTGAACACTCACATATCTCAAGGACCCCCAGGGATCCGAAATCTCCACGGTCACAGCCAAATCAAGAAGAGTAAACGTGCGGGCATCCCAGCACGCCACAAACTACCAGTAAAACAAAGTCGTGGCGAAGGACACTGCCACTCGGGTAGGCGAGAGCTTTTCCAACCCTAACAAATCAGGGACGTCCACACGGAGCACATCCAACAGCACTACTTTCCCAATGGGCCAGTTCACAGCACCAGAAAAATCCAAGCACATCGTGTCAACCCGCCGAACGCGGGCATCACCACCAACAACCATACCGCCAGCCGTGTACACCGCACCGCAAACCGCAACCGCCCCCTCTCAACACCAGGCAACAACTGGCAGGTCAGGCGAGCACGTCTTGACCCTCTGGCGACCAACAAGCGAATCCTCAACCAGTATTCATATAGTAGTTACAGAGTTCAGCAGTCAGTCAATGTGGGGCCATTCTACAATATAATGTTCAAGGGAGTGCACGTTTTCTCTTTCACAAAGTTGACACATTGTGTACTCGACATATGGGTTTTAAAAAAGCAGATTGACAGACCCCCCATTACTGTGAGGCAATACAATACTGCGAGTGTACTGGGCAGATGCTAAGTTGCACACACTCATTAAATTAAAAAAAATGCATAGGCCTTTGCAGTGTGAGAATTGGGAAAGAGTTGAAGTAACACTCGAATTCGACAAAAATATAACAATTTACTCTATAATAAAGAAATAACATCTGAATTACAAAAACCCCTGATTTACACCACTTGGGTGATACACAAGAGAAAGAATAACACACGAAAGATTACGTAAACACAAAGAGAATAAAATATGTGACTGAGAATAGTTACACTGAAGACAGCACATCCTGGGCACGGAACGTCTGGCAGAACAGCTGACTTCATGACCACTCGTAATGTCATAATCCCAGAGCATCTGAAGAGAGACTGAAGATGACGGCTCGGGTCAGGTGTACTTATACCGCTGTTGGTGACGTCACATCATTTGTCAAAGGTGGCCGGAACAGGTCATCGCAGAATAATAAGCAATCTTTAGCTTACAACTGCCAACCGGCGAGCACACCTGTGATGGGATGACGGGAGGTTAGGGATGTACGCTGGGAGTATTGTCTAAACAGGTGTCTGGACTTTGATTGAGCTTCAGAACGGCTGATTTACGATTATTGTAGTTCTCGTTGTGTCGTAAGAAGGCTATCAACGACCAGGGTGAGAGTGAAGGGGCAGCTTACCCGGCAAGGCAAGTGAATTATGTGACAATATATATATATATATATATATATATATATATATATATATATATATATATATATATATATATATATATATATATATATATATATATATATATATATATATATATATATATATATATATATATATATATATATATATATATATATATATATATATATATATATATATATATATATATGACAATGTCAGACCACGGAGGAAAAATGAAACAGAAATTTCCTTAAGTACTTTCGTATATTAATACATCTTCAAAAGGACTCCTTCTGAAGATGTATTAATATACGAAAGTACTTAAGGAAATTTCTGTTTCATTTTTCCTCCGTGGTCTGACATTGTCACATTTTTAATCACGTGTTTATTTTCGTGATATACACACACACACACATATATATATATATATATATATATATATATATATATATATATATATATATATATATATATATATATACATATATATATATATATATATATATATATATATATATATATATATATATATATATATATATATATATATATATATATATATATATATATATATATATATATATTAGTATATTTTGGTAGCAGTCTTTCCTGTAGACATATTTTATTAAATATGACCGAAAAAGTAAGATTAATAATTCTAACACGAATTTTCTCAATCTTTCGTACATTATGCTTCACTGTTGGAGGTAAATCAAAAATAGAAATAAAAATGAATTTTGGAGAAGTGATTTTTGATTTACCTCCAACAGTGAAGCATAATGTACGAAAGATTGAGAAAATTCGTGTTAGAATTATTAATCTTACTTTTTCGGTCATATTTAATAAAATATATATATATATATATATATACATATATATATATATATATATATATATATATATATATATATATATATATATATATATATATATATATATATATATATATATATATATGAAAAACTTGCCCAATTTTATTTCAAGCTTAATGAAAATTGACAGGATTGAGGAGGGGGCCACTTATGATGCAGATATTTCTTAAGGTATGGTACTCGGGCCTACCACAACTGGCTTATACAGTCAGATTCTCGATGTTATATGTGTGAAAAGTGGGGAATTAGGTCCCATGTGTCTGGCCGCCTTCCTCGTACTGTCAGACATCCTGTTTCACACATATATACATTTATAAAGAATGTATACAAACTTATGTTGTTACAAAAGCAGACTTAGTTCGCACACCTTTATTTCTTCCCCTTGTTAGAGGTGATCGTGTCTGGAAGAAGAGAAAACCACGTAAGTCAGACTTTGTGTGACATCTGATCGACGCCAACACTGACCAGTGTCAGTATACTCATCATGGTGAACATCAATGATTCGCCAGACCAGTCTTCCAATCACAGATATCCTAGGATCAGCAGGCAATGTACAGGCCGAGTTATGACGTGGCTTGGTGGTTATTCGGCACGTAAAGTGGTAAAAAAGACAGCTGTAGCATACCTGTTGATAACTACAATGATAGTGATGGTGTGTGTGATGGAGAGCAGCAGACCTGACTTCCATGTAATGCGAGCTTACAACACTCCCTCACTGCCTGGCTGCCCCTCTACACCTCCACACCTCCGTGAGTACTTAGCCCACAATATTATTTGTATAGGTTCCTAGTAACATTATTACCATAATAAAAGATTCAGTACAGAAGGTAATCAAGAAAATCGAGAACATAAATGTTTCAAAAGCTGTTGAATTGGAACAGCCTTCCATTAGATACAAAACAAGGTTGTTTATTGATAACCTCATACGATAGTCTACAATGACGGTGACATATCATGAAATAAATGAACTCAAAATTGTTTGACTCAAAGCAAATTTTATGTGTTCAACTATTTAGGAATAAATTGTTCTGAACATTAAATATGTTCAACTATTTAGGAATAAATTGTTCTGAACATTAACTATGTTCAACTATTTAGGAATAAGTTGTTCTGAACATTAATGTATTTGAAACAAGCAAAAAAGAATGATCACATATCTGTAAGACAACTAATGTTATATGTATGGTTATTTAAGAGGATATGCAGAATTGCACCTATAAACCTTTTTCACTGACATGTTCACCATGCTTGGTACTAGAGAGAAAAAATAATAGTTTACCGTGGAAAATGTCTTGAAAGTGGCCATAAATTATGCAATTGAGAATAATTCACATGATGTCATCATTCCTACCGACTCTTAAATCTTCGCTCCAGGCATTGTTGCCCAACCACTTGGGCAGGACTGTAGAGCGACGGTCTCACTACATGCATGTCGGCGTTCAATGCCCGACTGCCCAAGTGGTTGGGCACCATTCCTTTTTCCCTGTTCCATCCCAAATCCTTGTCCCGACCTCTTCCAAGTGCTATATAGTCGTAATGGCTTGACACTTTCTCCTGATAATTCCCTCCCTCGCTTCAGTCATTGTTATCCAACCAGCACAGAGATAATATCCAACTCATTACAGAAATCCTACATAGGAAAAGAAGCACAGAATCTAGGGCTGTCAATCACCCTAAATTGGATACGAAGTCATATTGGCATAGATGGTAATAAAAAGGCAAACTTCCACTGCTCTACCTGTTGATCAGATTAAAATATCTCCAAGTTTTTCACAGATTAAGGAGCAAATCAAGAAGAAAATACTCCCAACTATCAAACGTTGCCACAGAGCCAAAGTAGCGGAAGGAATATCCACTGCGATGTGGTACAAACAAGCCACTGGGTACTACTCTTTCAAGCCTAGCAAAAAGATATCCAAAGACATTGCAGTAGCCATACATAGACTCAGACCTTGTTACTAGTGCTGCTGGGAGGTAATAAACCCTATGGTTAAAGAGTGTCATATCTGTGGAACAGATGCAGATGCGCCACTATTGCATTACTGCCTGGAATGTGAGGCAACTGGAACCCTGCGCAGCAAACTCAACATTCATCCAACGAGAGCAGCTGCATTAGATGCAAAATCCACAGCGACTATAATAGTTAGAAAAGCAGTTGAAGATTGGGACACACTGTGCATCTATATCCGCCACCCAGATAATGTTATTAAAACAAGACTAAAACCAGTGCGTTAGAACAGAAGCAGAAATGAAAAGACATCTAAAACAATAACAACAATCAATGAAGACTAAGCCACCCTTTGGGTGGCTTAGTCTTCATAAATCAATCCTGTCTCCCTCCATAGCGACTACAATGATTAAAAAAGCAGTTGAAGAATGGGACCTCTACTAGCCCATTCCCATTAGCCATGGAAATGGTTAGTGAATACTGAGCATCGATATCCACCACGAAGATAATGTTATAAAAACAAGACTAAAACCAGTGTAAATCCAGTCTGCACCACTGAGGTTCCCTTTGTGCTGGACACCCAGCTATAGCCAAACTTCTCTTGATGATGTCATTCACTGTTTCATGTCTGGCACTCTCCCTTGTGACTTATGCCAGATGAAACCAAGGCTGCTGTATTGGTCTGCCGACGCATAGCAGCAGATACACCAGTGTTCGGTGGAGAAAGGGGCAGCAAGGCGAAGGGCAACACCAATGTTTAGGTCCCGATGATTCATACGGGTGCCTAAGGCGGAATTAGCAACAGCCAACAGGAAGTTCCTGGCATGGGGAGCTTGCACAGCTAGGAGACGCACTTTATCCTTCCCAGAAGCTGCCTCCAACATTGATGTGGCAATGTTCTCCACTATTGGGCCATTTGGCACGTTTACAGTCGATTGGAAAGGTTGGTCGAGGTTGAGAGTTGATAAGAATGTCCCATCCGCTAATTTTGGATCATAAATCCCAATGGAGTCTCTTGGGTATTCTGGCAGTGTCTCATTCACTAATTGACCTGTAATACTGGTCGAGGATAAGAATGCCGGTAATGCTAACTGTGTCACCTTGCGAATACCTATACCCCCGAGTCTAACGAGGACCGTTGCTTGGTTCCATTGGTCATCTTGCAGGGAGAGGTTTAACACTTGCATGGTTGTTGACTTTAGGAGTGCGTCATATTTTGTTAATTTTGGGCTGTCGAAGGAGAGAGCACACCTTAGGAAATATGTAAGTGTGGGCAAAGCCAGGCACCTTTTGAGGAGGTACAAAGCATCGTCAGCATCCAAAGCCCCTATTCGTCCCTCCATCCTTCTTAGCTGCCATATTACACGATTTTTAATTATTGTTTAATGTCAACCAAACATTTTTTACTAGTTGTTTATAAGAAGGACTGCAACTGTTCTATGTTTCAGTATCGCACCCTAAATAGAAAGGGAGTTATTGTTATTTTTTGCCTTTTTTCCAACGAATTTTACACATTTTCAATATATTTCACAAACCACATGTTTCAAATGAAATCATTTTATGACACTCATCTAATACATTAGCATATAAAAGAGGATTTGTATTGAAAGGATTATCCAAAATATGTTTAGTTTTACTAATACAGGTAGTCAAAGTTCCCCCCAAAATATATGCCAATATTTCATGTTTGAAAATGAAGTATAAAATCAATAAATGAACCTAGAAAAAGTGCTTAATATAGTCTGTAGAGACGTAAACTCTACATATA